>NW_027182346.1:300000-555716 GCF_040938575.1 Ambystoma mexicanum | reverse complement strand
AATGCAAATGGGTATGCTCACAGGGGCATGCAGGAGAAAGATATATATGCCCAAAAGCTGCTCTCAGAAGCACAGCCACCAGTGGCTCAAGTGGTAAGTGCTTGGTCTTGGAATGCTGGAGGCCTGAGTTCTAATCCAATGTCTGGAATCTCCTGAGCCTTTGAAAAAAAAAAAAAACAACTTTTTTACATTGAAAATGGATATGCATTGCCCTGCACGATCTGCCAACAGCCAATGCCCTTTCAATACCTGCATTCCCACTAACAGTTGTGCCTTTGTTTTCTGCACTCTGGTCTTGGTAATGCCCACACAAAAGCTTGTCTCTCTGGCCCCAATTGACTGGAAACAAAACGAGGGTAAAAGGTGTAATCTACGGTTCATGGTTGATACAATAATTGCCCTGGGACTCAAACAGGACACCTTCTCGAGGTGCTGCGAGGTGACCACCGGCTCCTGCATAGCAAGCAAACCTGTATCAGCATCTCACTGAATGTGTCACCTGCAGGCTACACATAGGAGGCTGCAGTAGGTGCATGAACCCATTGGGCTGTCGACCCTCCTTCCTCTGAGAGCAGGAAACTGAATTTCCATGTTGCCTTCCTTTGGCACATTAGATCTATCTTTCAACCCCATTCCGAGGATGTTTTGCTTCACTGGAAGATGATACTCATTGTGAGTTGTGAGGCACTAATAGCTAAGCAGGTCAGTTAAATCTTTGCCTTTGTCATTGGGGTGTACTGATATGCGCAGGGCAGTCTTCTGCCCTCTGGTACTCTATGCTTTCCTATTGCTGCTTGTTCATGATTCATAAATGTAAACACTCTGCTCTCAAAAGTGAAAGGTTTGCAAGACTCTTGATGTAACGAGCCTTTCCCACTCTTTGCCCTGGGGGTGAGAGGGCTGCTTTCTGCCTTTAACACCCTCAATTCTGGAGCGGCTGGCTCCAGCACTGAGAATAAGGGCCTAATCCTGGGGAGAAACGGGCAGAGCTCTGCGCCCTGCGTCCTCCACGCGTCCCTAACGCTCCCAAACGCGACCACAGCCCTTACGGGCACAGCCCTATGTCCGGTGCAGCCTCTATGGTGCAGCCACCCAGGTAGCTTAGGGTTAGCATATATGCTCTTCGGCATCAGCCTGGCCAACCTGGCCCCGGAGAGTGTCACAGCATGCTCTGTAATCCCCTACTGATGGTGGCCTTGGTGACGATGAACTTGCTGCAATACTGATGCCTTTTTTCCTCCCAGAAGCCCCAGCAGCCTAGTGAAATGAAGGGGCGTGCACATCTCACTGGCCTCTGTTTACCCTCTGGCTAACTGGAATGAGTTCCCAGGCAAATGTATCCATTTGGGAAAGAGCTAGGATTAGGAAGGCTCTTTCTACAGGCACGGTGGGAAAGAGTCAGAGAGCTACATGCCTGAGGCATCTTTCCTCCTCCCTCGCTCATTGTGTTCCCTAACTTCTAACTCTCTGCCAGGCCAGGCCCTGCTTCTTTTACTTCCAACCCCCCTGACCCCTCGTCTTCCACCTACTCCCCGCTCTATTATGCCTTCTCCTTTTTTGCTCTCTTCTATGGCCCTTTGAAAAGGAGTGCAGGCCTAGCTAAGGCTCAAGAAGGAAATCTACCAACAAAAGAAACTTTCCTCGCGTATGGGAGGTGCTGTGAGACGAGTAAGAAGGGCTGAAGGGGTTATTGGGTTGTTGAGTTGGGAAGCATTCTCCCCCAGGGCAAAGAGTGGGAAAGGCTCGCTACAGCAAGAGTCTTTCAAATCTTTCAATTTTGAGAGCAGAGTGTTAACATTCAAAAATCATGAACAAGCAGCAATACGAAAGCATAAAGTAGCAGTGGACAGAAGATTGCCCTGCGCATATCAGTACACCCCAATGACAAAGGCAAAGATTTAACCGACCTGCCTAGCTATTGGTGCCTCAAACCTCACAGTGAGTATCATTTTCCAGTGAAGCAAAACATCCTCTGAATTGGGGTGAAAGAGAGATTTAATGTGCCAAAGGAAGGCAACATGGAAATTCAGTTTCCTGCTCTCTGAGGAAGGCGGGTCGACAGCCCAGTGGGTTAATGCACCTACTGCAGCCTCCTACGTGTAGCCTGCAGGCGACACATTCAGTTGCTGGTGAGATGCTGATACAGGTTTGCTTGCTACGCAGGGGCCGGTGGTCACCTCGCAGCGCCTCGAGAAGGTGTCCTGTTTGGGTCCCCGTGCAAATATCTTATCAACCATGACCCGTAGGTTACACTTTTTCCCCTCGTTTTTTTTCCAGTCAGTGGGGGCCAGAGAGACACGCTTTTCTAGGGGCGTTACCAAGGCCAGAGTGCAGAAAACAAAGGCACAGCTTTTAATAGGAATGCAGGTATTGAAGGGGCATTAGCTGTTGGCTGATCGCAGAGGGCAATGCGTACCCATTTTCAAAAGAGAAAAAAAATGATTTAAAAAAAAGAATTGCCCACGAGATTCCAGACATTGGATTAGAACTCAGGTCTCCAGCATTCCCGGACCAAGCACTTACCACTTGAGCCACTGGTGCTGTGCTTCTGAAAGCAGCTTTTGAGCGGATATATCTTTATTCTGCATGCCCCTGTATTGCATTGTGAAACATGTTCACTGGAGAAAATGAGCATAGAACATCTGTCCCCCCTAACTCCACCAAATACCAGCTAACTGCAGTGGTCTAGAGGTTAAGTGCTTGTGTTACAGCGCTGGGGGCCTGGGTTCGAGTCCTGCTTTCGGCACATAAACGTAATAGTTGGGTAAGGTGGAAGAAAGTGAGAGGTGGGACTGCGGAAGCGAGGGAGTGCAGGCTAAAGGAGGAGGTGGGGTAGGCTAAAGGAGCAGGTAGGGCAGATGCATGGGTCCCTGTGGAGAGGAGGCGGGGCTGGCTGAGTCGGGGTAGGACTAGAAGGGCATGGTGTAGGTTCCCTGGTAAAGGGGAGGGAGGGAGGGAGGAAGAAAGCATAGAGGAGGGACTCAGGAGGCCGGAAGTGCAGGGTACAAAGGAGCAGGCAGGTTCTGCTAAATGGTAGGGCCGCATGAGAAAAGAAAATGTCCATCCATTCCACCCTCCAATGGGCACCCTTTTGCACCTCCTCCATGGCCCCTTCCCGACCTTAGGACCCTCCTTTACACAGCCCCTCTCCATTCAGGGCCCTCTTACACCGCCCTCGGAGCCCACTTTATCCTCCATTCCCCTCTCGACCTACCAGCCCCTCCTCTTCTCCACAAGGACCCTTTCATCCAGCCCTACCTCGGCCTTTAGCCTGCCCCACCTCCTCCTTTTTTTACCCTGCACTCCCTCTCCCCCACCTCCACAGTCCCACCGCTCTGCTTTCTTCCACCCTCGCTTTACCAGGGAACTCATTACATAACCGCTGAACATTTTGGAAGGAGTGTGGGTACCCACAACTGATTACCCAACTATTCTGTTTATGTGCCGAAAGCAGGACTTGAACCCAGGCCCCCCAGCGCTGTAACACAAGCACTTAACCTCTAGGCCACTGCAGTTAGCTGGTATTTGGGGGAGCGGGGGGCCAGATGTCCTATCCTCGTTGGCTCCAGTGAACATGTTTCACAATGCAAATGGGTATGCTCACAGGGGCATGCAGGAGAAAGATATATATGCCCAAAAGCTGCTCTCAGAAGCACAGCCACCAGTGGCTCAAGTGGTAAGTGCTTGGTCTTGGAATGCTGGAGGCCTGAGTTCTAATCCAATGTCTGGAATCTCCTGAGCCTTTGAAAAAAAAAAAAAACAACTTTTTTACATTGAAAATGGATATGCATTGCCCTGCACGATCTGCCAACAGCCAATGCCCTTTCAATACCTGCATTCCCACTAACAGTTGTGCCTTTGTTTTCTGCACTCTGGTCTTGGTAATGCCCACACAAAAGCTTGTCTCTCTGGCCCCAATTGACTGGAAACAAAACGAGGGTAAAAGGTGTAATCTACGGTTCATGGTTGATACAATAATTGCCCTGGGACTCAAACAGGACACCTTCTCGAGGTGCTGCGAGGTGACCACCGGCTCCTGCATAGCAAGCAAACCTGTATCAGCATCTCACTGAATGTGTCACCTGCAGGCTACACATAGGAGGCTGCAGTAGGTGCATGAACCCATTGGGCTGTCGACCCTCCTTCCTCTGAGAGCAGGAAACTGAATTTCCATGTTGCCTTCCTTTGGCACATTAGATCTATCTTTCAACCCCATTCCGAGGATGTTTTGCTTCACTGGAAGATGATACTCATTGTGAGTTGTGAGGCACTAATAGCTAAGCAGGTCAGTTAAATCTTTGCCTTTGTCATTGGGGTGTACTGATATGCGCAGGGCAGTCTTCTGCCCTCTGGTACTCTATGCTTTCCTATTGCTGCTTGTTCATGATTCATAAATGTAAACACTCTGCTCTCAAAAGTGAAAGGTTTGCAAGACTCTTGATGTAACGAGCCTTTCCCACTCTTTGCCCTGGGGGTGAGAGGGCTGCTTTCTGCCTTTAACACCCTCAATTCTGGAGCGGCTGGCTCCAGCACTGAGAATAAGGGCCTAATCCTGGGGAGAAACGGGCAGAGCTCTGCGCCCTGCGTCCTCCACGCGTCCCTAACGCTCCCAAACGCGACCACAGCCCTTACGGGCACAGCCCTATGTCCGGTGCAGCCTCTATGGTGCAGCCACCCAGGTAGCTTAGGGTTAGCATATATGCTCTTCGGCATCAGCCTGGCCAACCTGGCCCCGGAGAGTGTCACAGCATGCTCTGTAATCCCCTACTGATGGTGGCCTTGGTGACGATGAACTTGCTGCAATACTGATGCCTTTTTTCCTCCCAGAAGCCCCAGCAGCCTAGTGAAATGAAGGGGCGTGCACATCTCACTGGCCTCTGTTTACCCTCTGGCTAACTGGAATGAGTTCCCAGGCAAATGTATCCATTTGGGAAAGAGCTAGGATTAGGAAGGCTCTTTCTACAGGCACGGTGGGAAAGAGTCAGAGAGCTACATGCCTGAGGCATCTTTCCTCCTCCCTCGCTCATTGTGTTCCCTAACTTCTAACTCTCTGCCAGGCCAGGCCCTGCTTCTTTTACTTCCAACCCCCCTGACCCCTCGTCTTCCACCTACTCCCCGCTCTATTATGCCTTCTCCTTTTTTGCTCTCTTCTATGGCCCTTTGAAAAGGAGTGCAGGCCTAGCTAAGGCTCATGAAGGAAATCTACCAACAAAAGAAACTTTCCTCGCTTATGGGAGGTGCTGTGAGACGAGTAAGAAGGGCTGAAGGGGTTATTGGGTTGTTGAGTTGGGAAGCATTCTCCCCCAGGGCAAAGAGTGGGAAAGGCTCGCTACAGCAAGAGTCTTTCAAATCTTTCAATTTTGAGAGCAGAGTGTTAACATTCAAAAATCATGAACAAGCAGCAATACGAAAGCATAAAGTAGCAGTGGACAGAAGATTGCCCTGCGCATATCAGTACACCCCAATGACAAAGGCAAAGATTTAACCGACCTGCTTAGCTATTGGTGCCTCAAACCTCACAGTGAGTATCATTTTCCAGTGAAGCAAAACATCCTCTGAATTGGGGTGAAAGAGAGATTTAATGTGCCAAAGGAAGGCAACATGGAAATTCAGTTTCCTGCTCTCTGAGGAAGGCGGGTCGACAGCCCAGTGGGTTAATGCACCTACTGCAGCCTCCTACGTGTAGCCTGCAGGCGACACATTCAGTTGCTGGTGAGATGCTGATACAGGTTTGCTTGCTACGCAGGGGCCGGTGGTCACCTCGCAGCGCCTCGAGAAGGTGTCCTGTTTGGGTCCCCGTGCAAATATCTTATCAACCATGACCCGTAGGTTACACTTTTTCCCCTCGTTTTTTTTCCAGTCAGTGGGGGCCAGAGAGACACGCTTTTCTAGGGGCGTTACCAAGGCCAGAGTGCAGAAAACAAAGGCACAGCTTTTAATAGGAATGCAGGTATTGAAGGGGCATTAGCTGTTGGCTGATCGCAGAGGGCAATGCGTACCCATTTTCAAAAGAGAAAAAAAATGATTTAAAAAAAAGAATTGCCCACGAGATTCCAGACATTGGATTAGAACTCAGGTCTCCAGCATTCCCGGACCAAGCACTTACCACTTGAGCCACTGGTGCTGTGCTTCTGAAAGCAGCTTTTGAGCGGATATATCTTTATTCTGCATGCCCCTGTATTGCATTGTGAAACATGTTCACTGGAGAAAATGAGCATAGAACATCTGTCCCCCCTAACTCCACCAAATACCAGCTAACTGCAGTGGTCTAGAGGTTAAGTGCTTGTGTTACAGCGCTGGGGGCCTGGGTTCGAGTCCTGCTTTCGGCACATAAACGTAATAGTTGGGTAAGGTGGAAGAAAGTGAGAGGTGGGACTGCGGAAGCGAGGGAGTGCAGGCTAAAGGAGGAGGTGGGGTAGGCTAAAGGAGCAGGTAGGGCAGATGCATGGGTCCCTGTGGAGAGGAGGCGGGGCTGGCTGAGTCGGGGTAGGACTAGAAGGGCATGGTGTAGGTTCCCTGGTAAAGGGGAGGGAGGGAGGGAGGGAGGAAGAAAGCATAGAGGAGGGACTCAGGAGGCCGGAAGTGCAGGGTACAAAGGAGCAGGCAGGTTCTGCTAAATGGTAGGGCCGCATGAGAAAAGAAAATGTCCATCCATTCCACCCTCCAATGGGCACCCTTTTGCACCTCCTCCATGGCCCCTTCCCGACCTTAGGACCCTCCTTTACACAGCCCCTCTCCATTCAGGGCCCTCTTACACCGCCCTCGGAGCCCACTTTATCCTCCATTCCCCTCTCGACCTACCAGCCCCTCCTCTTCTCCACAAGGACCCTTTCATCCAGCCCTACCTCGGCCTTTAGCCTGCCCCACCTCCTCCTTTTTTTACCCTGCACTCCCTCTCCCCCACCTCCACAGTCCCACCGCTCTGCTTTCTTCCACCCTCGCTTTACCAGGGAACTCATTACATAACCGCTGAACATTTTGGAAGGAGTGTGGGTACCCACAACTGATTACCCAACTATTCTGTTTATGTGCCGAAAGCAGGACTTGAACCCAGGCCCCCCAGCGCTGTAACACAAGCACTTAACCTCTAGGCCACTGCAGTTAGCTGGTATTTGGGGGAGCGGGGGGCCAGATGTCCTATCCTCGTTGGCTCCAGTGAACATGTTTCACAATGCAAATGGGTATGCTCACAGGGGCATGCAGGAGAAAGATATATATGCCCAAAAGCTGCTCTCAGAAGCACAGCCACCAGTGGCTCAAGTGGTAAGTGCTTGGTCTTGGAATGCTGGAGGCCTGAGTTCTAATCCAATGTCTGGAATCTCCTGAGCCTTTGAAAAAAAAAAAAAACAACTTTTTTACATTGAAAATGGATATGCATTGCCCTGCACGATCTGCCAACAGCCAATGCCCTTTCAATACCTGCATTCCCACTAACAGTTGTGCCTTTGTTTTCTGCACTCTGGTCTTGGTAATGCCCACACAAAAGCTTGTCTCTCTGGCCCCAATTGACTGGAAACAAAACGAGGGTAAAAGGTGTAATCTACGGTTCATGGTTGATACAATAATTGCCCTGGGACTCAAACAGGACACCTTCTCGAGGTGCTGCGAGGTGACCACCGGCTCCTGCATAGCAAGCAAACCTGTATCAGCATCTCACTGAATGTGTCACCTGCAGGCTACACATAGGAGGCTGCAGTAGGTGCATGAACCCATTGGGCTGTCGACCCTCCTTCCTCTGAGAGCAGGAAACTGAATTTCCATGTTGCCTTCCTTTGGCACATTAGATCTATCTTTCAACCCCATTCCGAGGATGTTTTGCTTCACTGGAAGATGATACTCATTGTGAGTTGTGAGGCACTAATAGCTAAGCAGGTCAGTTAAATCTTTGCCTTTGTCATTGGGGTGTACTGATATGCGCAGGGCAGTCTTCTGCCCTCTGGTACTCTATGCTTTCCTATTGCTGCTTGTTCATGATTCATAAATGTAAACACTCTGCTCTCAAAAGTGAAAGGTTTGCAAGACTCTTGATGTAACGAGCCTTTCCCACTCTTTGCCCTGGGGGTGAGAGGGCTGCTTTCTGCCTTTAACACCCTCAATTCTGGAGCGGCTGGCTCCAGCACTGAGAATAAGGGCCTAATCCTGGGGAGAAACGGGCAGAGCTCTGCGCCCTGCGTCCTCCACGCGTCCCTAACGCTCCCAAACGCGACCACAGCCCTTACGGGCACAGCCCTATGTCCGGTGCAGCCTCTATGGTGCAGCCACCCAGGTAGCTTAGGGTTAGCATATATGCTCTTCGGCATCAGCCTGGCCAACCTGGCCCCGGAGAGTGTCACAGCATGCTCTGTAATCCCCTACTGATGGTGGCCTTGGTGACGATGAACTTGCTGCAATACTGATGCCTTTTTTCCTCCCAGAAGCCCCAGCAGCCTAGTGAAATGAAGGGGCGTGCACATCTCACTGGCCTCTGTTTACCCTCTGGCTAACTGGAATGAGTTCCCAGGCAAATGTATCCATTTGGGAAAGAGCTAGGATTAGGAAGGCTCTTTCTACAGGCACGGTGGGAAAGAGTCAGAGAGCTACATGCCTGAGGCATCTTTCCTCCTCCCTCGCTCATTGTGTTCCCTAACTTCTAACTCTCTGCCAGGCCAGGCCCTGCTTCTTTTACTTCCAACCCCCCTGACCCCTCGTCTTCCACCTACTCCCCGCTCTATTATGCCTTCTCCTTTTTTGCTCTCTTCTATGGCCCTTTGAAAAGGAGTGCAGGCCTAGCTAAGGCTCATGAAGGAAATCTACCAACAAAAGAAACTTTCCTCGCTTATGGGAGGTGCTGTGAGACGAGTAAGAAGGGCTGAAGGGGTTATTGGGTTGTTGAGTTGGGAAGCATTCTCCCCCAGGGCAAAGAGTGGGAAAGGCTCGCTACAGCAAGAGTCTTTCAAATCTTTCAATTTTGAGAGCAGAGTGTTAACATTCAAAAATCATGAACAAGCAGCAATACGAAAGCATAAAGTAGCAGTGGACAGAAGATTGCCCTGCGCATATCAGTACACCCCAATGACAAAGGCAAAGATTTAACCGACCTGCTTAGCTATTGGTGCCTCAAACCTCACAGTGAGTATCATTTTCCAGTGAAGCAAAACATCCTCTGAATTGGGGTGAAAGAGAGATTTAATGTGCCAAAGGAAGGCAACATGGAAATTCAGTTTCCTGCTCTCTGAGGAAGGCGGGTCGACAGCCCAGTGGGTTAATGCACCTACTGCAGCCTCCTACGTGTAGCCTGCAGGCGACACATTCAGTTGCTGGTGAGATGCTGATACAGGTTTGCTTGCTACGCAGGGGCCGGTGGTCACCTCGCAGCGCCTCGAGAAGGTGTCCTGTTTGGGTCCCCGTGCAAATATCTTATCAACCATGACCCGTAGGTTACACTTTTTCCCCTCGTTTTTTTTCCAGTCAGTGGGGGCCAGAGAGACACGCTTTTCTAGGGGCGTTACCAAGGCCAGAGTGCAGAAAACAAAGGCACAGCTTTTAATAGGAATGCAGGTATTGAAGGGGCATTAGCTGTTGGCTGATCGCAGAGGGCAATGCGTACCCATTTTCAAAAGAGAAAAAAAATGATTTAAAAAAAAGAATTGCCCACGAGATTCCAGACATTGGATTAGAACTCAGGTCTCCAGCATTCCCGGACCAAGCACTTACCACTTGAGCCACTGGTGCTGTGCTTCTGAAAGCAGCTTTTGAGCGGATATATCTTTATTCTGCATGCCCCTGTATTGCATTGTGAAACATGTTCACTGGAGAAAATGAGCATAGAACATCTGTCCCCCCTAACTCCACCAAATACCAGCTAACTGCAGTGGTCTAGAGGTTAAGTGCTTGTGTTACAGCGCTGGGGGCCTGGGTTCGAGTCCTGCTTTCGGCACATAAACGTAATAGTTGGGTAAGGTGGAAGAAAGTGAGAGGTGGGACTGCGGAAGCGAGGGAGTGCAGGCTAAAGGAGGAGGTGGGGTAGGCTAAAGGAGCAGGTAGGGCAGATGCATGGGTCCCTGTGGAGAGGAGGCGGGGCTGGCTGAGTCGGGGTAGGACTAGAAGGGCATGGTGTAGGTTCCCTGGTAAAGGGGAGGGAGGGAGGGAGGAAGAAAGCATAGAGGAGGGACTCAGGAGGCCGGAAGTGCAGGGTACAAAGGAGCAGGCAGGTTCTGCTAAATGGTAGGGCCGCATGAGAAAAGAAAATGTCCATCCATTCCACCCTCCAATGGGCACCCTTTTGCACCTCCTCCATGGCCCCTTCCCGACCTTAGGACCCTCCTTTACACAGCCCCTCTCCATTCAGGGCCCTCTTACACCGCCCTCGGAGCCCACTTTATCCTCCATTCCCCTCTCGACCTACCAGCCCCTCCTCTTCTCCACAAGGACCCTTTCATCCAGCCCTACCTCGGCCTTTAGCCTGCCCCACCTCCTCCTTTTTTTACCCTGCACTCCCTCTCCCCCCACCTCCACAGTCCCACCGCTCTGCTTTCTTCCACCCTCGCTTTACCAGGGAACTCATTACATAACCGCTGAACATTTTGGAAGGAGTGTGGGTACCCACAACTGATTACCCAACTATTCTGTTTATGTGCCGAAAGCAGGACTTGAACCCAGGCCCCCCAGCGCTGTAACACAAGCACTTAACCTCTAGGCCACTGCAGTTAGCTGGTATTTGGGGGAGCGGGGGGCCAGATGTCCTATCCTCGTTGGCTCCAGTGAACATGTTTCACAATGCAAATGGGTATGCTCACAGGGGCATGCAGGAGAAAGATATATATGCCCAAAAGCTGCTCTCAGAAGCACAGCCACCAGTGGCTCAAGTGGTAAGTGCTTGGTCTTGGAATGCTGGAGGCCTGAGTTCTAATCCAATGTCTGGAATCTCCTGAGCCTTTGAAAAAAAAAAAAAACAACTTTTTTACATTGAAAATGGATATGCATTGCCCTGCACGATCTGCCAACAGCCAATGCCCTTTCAATACCTGCATTCCCACTAACAGTTGTGCCTTTGTTTTCTGCACTCTGGTCTTGGTAATGCCCACACAAAAGCTTGTCTCTCTGGCCCCAATTGACTGGAAACAAAACGAGGGTAAAAGGTGTAATCTACGGTTCATGGTTGATACAATAATTGCCCTGGGACTCAAACAGGACACCTTCTCGAGGTGCTGCGAGGTGACCACCGGCTCCTGCATAGCAAGCAAACCTGTATCAGCATCTCACTGAATGTGTCACCTGCAGGCTACACATAGGAGGCTGCAGTAGGTGCATGAACCCATTGGGCTGTCGACCCTCCTTCCTCTGAGAGCAGGAAACTGAATTTCCATGTTGCCTTCCTTTGGCACATTAGATCTATCTTTCAACCCCATTCCGAGGATGTTTTGCTTCACTGGAAGATGATACTCATTGTGAGTTGTGAGGCACTAATAGCTAAGCAGGTCAGTTAAATCTTTGCCTTTGTCATTGGGGTGTACTGATATGCGCAGGGCAGTCTTCTGCCCTCTGGTACTCTATGCTTTCCTATTGCTGCTTGTTCATGATTCATAAATGTAAACACTCTGCTCTCAAAAGTGAAAGGTTTGCAAGACTCTTGATGTAACGAGCCTTTCCCACTCTTTGCCCTGGGGGTGAGAGGGCTGCTTTCTGCCTTTAACACCCTCAATTCTGGAGCGGCTGGCTCCAGCACTGAGAATAAGGGCCTAATCCTGGGGAGAAACGGGCAGAGCTCTGCGCCCTGCGTCCTCCACGCGTCCCTAACGCTCCCAAACGCGACCACAGCCCTTACGGGCACAGCCCTATGTCCGGTGCAGCCTCTATGGTGCAGCCACCCAGGTAGCTTAGGGTTAGCATATATGCTCTTCGGCATCAGCCTGGCCAACCTGGCCCCGGAGAGTGTCACAGCATGCTCTGTAATCCCCTACTGATGGTGGCCTTGGTGACGATGAACTTGCTGCAATACTGATGCCTTTTTTCCTCCCAGAAGCCCCAGCAGCCTAGTGAAATGAAGGGGCGTGCACATCTCACTGGCCTCTGTTTACCCTCTGGCTAACTGGAATGAGTTCCCAGGCAAATGTATCCATTTGGGAAAGAGCTAGGATTAGGAAGGCTCTTTCTACAGGCACGGTGGGAAAGAGTCAGAGAGCTACATGCCTGAGGCATCTTTCCTCCTCCCTCGCTCATTGTGTTCCCTAACTTCTAACTCTCTGCCAGGCCAGGCCCTGCTTCTTTTACTTCCAACCCCCCTGACCCCTCGTCTTCCACCTACTCCCCGCTCTATTATGCCTTCTCCTTTTTTGCTCTCTTCTATGGCCCTTTGAAAAGGAGTGCAGGCCTAGCTAAGGCTCATGAAGGAAATCTACCAACAAAAGAAACTTTCCTCGCTTATGGGAGGTGCTGTGAGACGAGTAAGAAGGGCTGAAGGGGTTATTGGGTTGTTGAGTTGGGAAGCATTCTCCCCCAGGGCAAAGAGTGGGAAAGGCTCGCTACAGCAAGAGTCTTTCAAATCTTTCAATTTTGAGAGCAGAGTGTTAACATTCAAAAATCATGAACAAGCAGCAATACGAAAGCATAAAGTAGCAGTGGACAGAAGATTGCCCTGCGCATATCAGTACACCCCAATGACAAAGGCAAAGATTTAACCGACCTGCTTAGCTATTGGTGCCTCAAACCTCACAGTGAGTATCATTTTCCAGTGAAGCAAAACATCCTCTGAATTGGGGTGAAAGAGAGATTTAATGTGCCAAAGGAAGGCAACATGGAAATTCAGTTTCCTGCTCTCTGAGGAAGGCGGGTCGACAGCCCAGTGGGTTAATGCACCTACTGCAGCCTCCTACGTGTAGCCTGCAGGCGACACATTCAGTTGCTGGTGAGATGCTGATACAGGTTTGCTTGCTACGCAGGGGCCGGTGGTCACCTCGCAGCGCCTCGAGAAGGTGTCCTGTTTGGGTCCCCGTGCAAATATCTTATCAACCATGACCCGTAGGTTACACTTTTTCCCCTCGTTTTTTTTCCAGTCAGTGGGGGCCAGAGAGACACGCTTTTCTAGGGGCGTTACCAAGGCCAGAGTGCAGAAAACAAAGGCACAGCTTTTAATAGGAATGCAGGTATTGAAGGGGCATTAGCTGTTGGCTGATCGCAGAGGGCAATGCGTACCCATTTTCAAAAGAGAAAAAAAATGATTTAAAAAAAAGAATTGCCCACGAGATTCCAGACATTGGATTAGAACTCAGGTCTCCAGCATTCCCGGACCAAGCACTTACCACTTGAGCCACTGGTGCTGTGCTTCTGAAAGCAGCTTTTGAGCGGATATATCTTTATTCTGCATGCCCCTGTATTGCATTGTGAAACATGTTCACTGGAGAAAATGAGCATAGAACATCTGTCCCCCCCTAACTCCACCAAATACCAGCTAACTGCAGTGGTCTAGAGGTTAAGTGCTTGTGTTACAGCGCTGGGGGCCTGGGTTCGAGTCCTGCTTTCGGCACATAAACGTAATAGTTGGGTAAGGTGGAAGAAAGTGAGAGGTGGGACTGCGGAAGCGAGGGAGTGCAGGCTAAAGGAGGAGGTGGGGTAGGCTAAAGGAGCAGGTAGGGCAGATGCATGGGTCCCTGTGGAGAGGAGGCGGGGCTGGCTGAGTCGGGGTAGGACTAGAAGGGCATGGTGTAGGTTCCCTGGTAAAGGGGAGGGAGGGAGGGAGGAAGAAAGCATAGAGGAGGGACTCAGGAGGCCGGAAGTGCAGGGTACAAAGGAGCAGGCAGGTTCTGCTAAATGGTAGGGCCGCATGAGAAAAGAAAATGTCCATCCATTCCACCCTCCAATGGGCACCCTTTTGCACCTCCTCCATGGCCCCTTCCCGACCTTAGGACCCTCCTTTACACAGCCCCTCTCCATTCAGGGCCCTCTTACACCGCCCTCGGAGCCCACTTTATCCTCCATTCCCCTCTCGACCTACCAGCCCCTCCTCTTCTCCACAAGGACCCTTTCATCCAGCCCTACCTCGGCCTTTAGCCTGCCCCACCTCCTCCTTTTTTTACCCTGCACTCCCTCTCCCCCCACCTCCACAGTCCCACCGCTCTGCTTTCTTCCACCCTCGCTTTACCAGGGAACTCATTACATAACCGCTGAACATTTTGGAAGGAGTGTGGGTACCCACAACTGATTACCCAACTATTCTGTTTATGTGCCGAAAGCAGGACTTGAACCCAGGCCCCCCAGCGCTGTAACACAAGCACTTAACCTCTAGGCCACTGCAGTTAGCTGGTATTTGGGGGAGCGGGGGGCCAGATGTCCTATCCTCGTTGGCTCCAGTGAACATGTTTCACAATGCAAATGGGTATGCTCACAGGGGCATGCAGGAGAAAGATATATATGCCCAAAAGCTGCTCTCAGAAGCACAGCCACCAGTGGCTCAAGTGGTAAGTGCTTGGTCTTGGAATGCTGGAGGCCTGAGTTCTAATCCAATGTCTGGAATCTCCTGAGCCTTTGAAAAAAAAAAAAAACAACTTTTTTACATTGAAAATGGATATGCATTGCCCTGCACGATCTGCCAACAGCCAATGCCCTTTCAATACCTGCATTCCCACTAACAGTTGTGCCTTTGTTTTCTGCACTCTGGTCTTGGTAATGCCCACACAAAAGCTTGTCTCTCTGGCCCCAATTGACTGGAAACAAAACGAGGGTAAAAGGTGTAATCTACGGTTCATGGTTGATACAATAATTGCCCTGGGACTCAAACAGGACACCTTCTCGAGGTGCTGCGAGGTGACCACCGGCTCCTGCATAGCAAGCAAACCTGTATCAGCATCTCACTGAATGTGTCACCTGCAGGCTACACATAGGAGGCTGCAGTAGGTGCATGAACCCATTGGGCTGTCGACCCTCCTTCCTCTGAGAGCAGGAAACTGAATTTCCATGTTGCCTTCCTTTGGCACATTAGATCTATCTTTCAACCCCATTCCGAGGATGTTTTGCTTCACTGGAAGATGATACTCATTGTGAGTTGTGAGGCACTAATAGCTAAGCAGGTCAGTTAAATCTTTGCCTTTGTCATTGGGGTGTACTGATATGCGCAGGGCAGTCTTCTGCCCTCTGGTACTCTATGCTTTCCTATTGCTGCTTGTTCATGATTCATAAATGTAAACACTCTGCTCTCAAAAGTGAAAGGTTTGCAAGACTCTTGATGTAACGAGCCTTTCCCACTCTTTGCCCTGGGGGTGAGAGGGCTGCTTTCTGCCTTTAACACCCTCAATTCTGGAGCGGCTGGCTCCAGCACTGAGAATAAGGGCCTAATCCTGGGGAGAAACGGGCAGAGCTCTGCGCCCTGCGTCCTCCACGCGTCCCTAACGCTCCCAAACGCGACCACAGCCCTTACGGGCACAGCCCTATGTCCGGTGCAGCCTCTATGGTGCAGCCACCCAGGTAGCTTAGGGTTAGCATATATGCTCTTCGGCATCAGCCTGGCCAACCTGGCCCCGGAGAGTGTCACAGCATGCTCTGTAATCCCCTACTGATGGTGGCCTTGGTGACGATGAACTTGCTGCAATACTGATGCCTTTTTTCCTCCCAGAAGCCCCAGCAGCCTAGTGAAATGAAGGGGCGTGCACATCTCACTGGCCTCTGTTTACCCTCTGGCTAACTGGAATGAGTTCCCAGGCAAATGTATCCATTTGGGAAAGAGCTAGGATTAGGAAGGCTCTTTCTACAGGCACGGTGGGAAAGAGTCAGAGAGCTACATGCCTGAGGCATCTTTCCTCCTCCCTCGCTCATTGTGTTCCCTAACTTCTAACTCTCTGCCAGGCCAGGCCCTGCTTCTTTTACTTCCAACCCCCCTGACCCCTCGTCTTCCACCTACTCCCCGCTCTATTATGCCTTCTCCTTTTTTGCTCTCTTCTATGGCCCTTTGAAAAGGAGTGCAGGCCTAGCTAAGGCTCAAGAAGGAAATCTACCAACAAAAGAAACTTTCCTCGCGTATGGGAGGTGCTGTGAGACGAGTAAGAAGGGCTGAAGGGGTTATTGGGTTGTTGAGTTGGGAAGCATTCTCCCCCAGGGCAAAGAGTGGGAAAGGCTCGCTACAGCAAGAGTCTTTCAAATCTTTCAATTTTGAGAGCAGAGTGTTAACATTCAAAAATCATGAACAAGCAGCAATACGAAAGCATAAAGTAGCAGTGGACAGAAGATTGCCCTGCGCATATCAGTACACCCCAATGACAAAGGCAAAGATTTAACCGACCTGCCTAGCTATTGGTGCCTCAAACCTCACAGTGAGTATCATTTTCCAGTGAAGCAAAACATCCTCTGAATTGGGGTGAAAGAGAGATTTAATGTGCCAAAGGAAGGCAACATGGAAATTCAGTTTCCTGCTCTCTGAGGAAGGCGGGTCGACAGCCCAGTGGGTTAATGCACCTACTGCAGCCTCCTACGTGTAGCCTGCAGGCGACACATTCAGTTGCTGGTGAGATGCTGATACAGGTTTGCTTGCTACGCAGGGGCCGGTGGTCACCTCGCAGCGCCTCGAGAAGGTGTCCTGTTTGGGTCCCCGTGCAAATATCTTATCAACCATGACCCGTAGGTTACACTTTTTCCCCTCGTTTTTTTTCCAGTCAGTGGGGGCCAGAGAGACACGCTTTTCTAGGGGCGTTACCAAGGCCAGAGTGCAGAAAACAAAGGCACAGCTTTTAATAGGAATGCAGGTATTGAAGGGGCATTAGCTGTTGGCTGATCGCAGAGGGCAATGCGTACCCATTTTCAAAAGAGAAAAAAAATGATTTAAAAAAAAGAATTGCCCACGAGATTCCAGACATTGGATTAGAACTCAGGTCTCCAGCATTCCCGGACCAAGCACTTACCACTTGAGCCACTGGTGCTGTGCTTCTGAAAGCAGCTTTTGAGCGGATATATCTTTATTCTGCATGCCCCTGTATTGCATTGTGAAACATGTTCACTGGAGAAAATGAGCATAGAACATCTGTCCCCCCTAACTCCACCAAATACCAGCTAACTGCAGTGGTCTAGAGGTTAAGTGCTTGTGTTACAGCGCTGGGGGCCTGGGTTCGAGTCCTGCTTTCGGCACATAAACGTAATAGTTGGGTAAGGTGGAAGAAAGTGAGAGGTGGGACTGCGGAAGCGAGGGAGTGCAGGCTAAAGGAGGAGGTGGGGTAGGCTAAAGGAGCAGGTAGGGCAGATGCATGGGTCCCTGTGGAGAGGAGGCGGGGCTGGCTGAGTCGGGGTAGGACTAGAAGGGCATGGTGTAGGTTCCCTGGTAAAGGGGAGGGAGGGAGGGAGGGAGGAAGAAAGCATAGAGGAGGGACTCAGGAGGCCGGAAGTGCAGGGTACAAAGGAGCAGGCAGGTTCTGCTAAATGGTAGGGCCGCATGAGAAAAGAAAATGTCCATCCATTCCACCCTCCAATGGGCACCCTTTTGCACCTCCTCCATGGCCCCTTCCCGACCTTAGGACCCTCCTTTACACAGCCCCTCTCCATTCAGGGCCCTCTTACACCGCCCTCGGAGCCCACTTTATCCTCCATTCCCCTCTCGACCTACCAGCCCCTCCTCTTCTCCACAAGGACCCTTTCATCCAGCCCTACCTCGGCCTTTAGCCTGCCCCACCTCCTCCTTTTTTTACCCTGCACTCCCTCTCCCCCACCTCCACAGTCCCACCGCTCTGCTTTCTTCCACCCTCGCTTTACCAGGGAACTCATTACATAACCGCTGAACATTTTGGAAGGAGTGTGGGTACCCACAACTGATTACCCAACTATTCTGTTTATGTGCCGAAAGCAGGACTTGAACCCAGGCCCCCCAGCGCTGTAACACAAGCACTTAACCTCTAGGCCACTGCAGTTAGCTGGTATTTGGGGGAGCGGGGGGCCAGATGTCCTATCCTCGTTGGCTCCAGTGAACATGTTTCACAATGCAAATGGGTATGCTCACAGGGGCATGCAGGAGAAAGATATATATGCCCAAAAGCTGCTCTCAGAAGCACAGCCACCAGTGGCTCAAGTGGTAAGTGCTTGGTCTTGGAATGCTGGAGGCCTGAGTTCTAATCCAATGTCTGGAATCTCCTGAGCCTTTGAAAAAAAAAAAAAACAACTTTTTTACATTGAAAATGGATATGCATTGCCCTGCACGATCTGCCAACAGCCAATGCCCTTTCAATACCTGCATTCCCACTAACAGTTGTGCCTTTGTTTTCTGCACTCTGGTCTTGGTAATGCCCACACAAAAGCTTGTCTCTCTGGCCCCAATTGACTGGAAACAAAACGAGGGTAAAAGGTGTAATCTACGGTTCATGGTTGATACAATAATTGCCCTGGGACTCAAACAGGACACCTTCTCGAGGTGCTGCGAGGTGACCACCGGCTCCTGCATAGCAAGCAAACCTGTATCAGCATCTCACTGAATGTGTCACCTGCAGGCTACACATAGGAGGCTGCAGTAGGTGCATGAACCCATTGGGCTGTCGACCCTCCTTCCTCTGAGAGCAGGAAACTGAATTTCCATGTTGCCTTCCTTTGGCACATTAGATCTATCTTTCAACCCCATTCCGAGGATGTTTTGCTTCACTGGAAGATGATACTCATTGTGAGTTGTGAGGCACTAATAGCTAAGCAGGTCAGTTAAATCTTTGCCTTTGTCATTGGGGTGTACTGATATGCGCAGGGCAGTCTTCTGCCCTCTGGTACTCTATGCTTTCCTATTGCTGCTTGTTCATGATTCATAAATGTAAACACTCTGCTCTCAAAAGTGAAAGGTTTGCAAGACTCTTGATGTAACGAGCCTTTCCCACTCTTTGCCCTGGGGGTGAGAGGGCTGCTTTCTGCCTTTAACACCCTCAATTCTGGAGCGGCTGGCTCCAGCACTGAGAATAAGGGCCTAATCCTGGGGAGAAACGGGCAGAGCTCTGCGCCCTGCGTCCTCCACGCGTCCCTAACGCTCCCAAACGCGACCACAGCCCTTACGGGCACAGCCCTATGTCCGGTGCAGCCTCTATGGTGCAGCCACCCAGGTAGCTTAGGGTTAGCATATATGCTCTTCGGCATCAGCCTGGCCAACCTGGCCCCGGAGAGTGTCACAGCATGCTCTGTAATCCCCTACTGATGGTGGCCTTGGTGACGATGAACTTGCTGCAATACTGATGCCTTTTTTCCTCCCAGAAGCCCCAGCAGCCTAGTGAAATGAAGGGGCGTGCACATCTCACTGGCCTCTGTTTACCCTCTGGCTAACTGGAATGAGTTCCCAGGCAAATGTATCCATTTGGGAAAGAGCTAGGATTAGGAAGGCTCTTTCTACAGGCACGGTGGGAAAGAGTCAGAGAGCTACATGCCTGAGGCATCTTTCCTCCTCCCTCGCTCATTGTGTTCCCTAACTTCTAACTCTCTGCCAGGCCAGGCCCTGCTTCTTTTACTTCCAACCCCCCTGACCCCTCGTCTTCCACCTACTCCCCGCTCTATTATGCCTTCTCCTTTTTTGCTCTCTTCTATGGCCCTTTGAAAAGGAGTGCAGGCCTAGCTAAGGCTCATGAAGGAAATCTACCAACAAAAGAAACTTTCCTCGCTTATGGGAGGTGCTGTGAGACGAGTAAGAAGGGCTGAAGGGGTTATTGGGTTGTTGAGTTGGGAAGCATTCTCCCCCAGGGCAAAGAGTGGGAAAGGCTCGCTACAGCAAGAGTCTTTCAAATCTTTCAATTTTGAGAGCAGAGTGTTAACATTCAAAAATCATGAACAAGCAGCAATACGAAAGCATAAAGTAGCAGTGGACAGAAGATTGCCCTGCGCATATCAGTACACCCCAATGACAAAGGCAAAGATTTAACCGACCTGCTTAGCTATTGGTGCCTCAAACCTCACAGTGAGTATCATTTTCCAGTGAAGCAAAACATCCTCTGAATTGGGGTGAAAGAGAGATTTAATGTGCCAAAGGAAGGCAACATGGAAATTCAGTTTCCTGCTCTCTGAGGAAGGCGGGTCGACAGCCCAGTGGGTTAATGCACCTACTGCAGCCTCCTACGTGTAGCCTGCAGGCGACACATTCAGTTGCTGGTGAGATGCTGATACAGGTTTGCTTGCTACGCAGGGGCCGGTGGTCACCTCGCAGCGCCTCGAGAAGGTGTCCTGTTTGGGTCCCCGTGCAAATATCTTATCAACCATGACCCGTAGGTTACACTTTTTCCCCTCGTTTTTTTTCCAGTCAGTGGGGGCCAGAGAGACACGCTTTTCTAGGGGCGTTACCAAGGCCAGAGTGCAGAAAACAAAGGCACAGCTTTTAATAGGAATGCAGGTATTGAAGGGGCATTAGCTGTTGGCTGATCGCAGAGGGCAATGCGTACCCATTTTCAAAAGAGAAAAAAAATGATTTAAAAAAAAGAATTGCCCACGAGATTCCAGACATTGGATTAGAACTCAGGTCTCCAGCATTCCCGGACCAAGCACTTACCACTTGAGCCACTGGTGCTGTGCTTCTGAAAGCAGCTTTTGAGCGGATATATCTTTATTCTGCATGCCCCTGTATTGCATTGTGAAACATGTTCACTGGAGAAAATGAGCATAGAACATCTGTCCCCCCTAACTCCACCAAATACCAGCTAACTGCAGTGGTCTAGAGGTTAAGTGCTTGTGTTACAGCGCTGGGGGCCTGGGTTCGAGTCCTGCTTTCGGCACATAAACGTAATAGTTGGGTAAGGTGGAAGAAAGTGAGAGGTGGGACTGCGGAAGCGAGGGAGTGCAGGCTAAAGGAGGAGGTGGGGTAGGCTAAAGGAGCAGGTAGGGCAGATGCATGGGTCCCTGTGGAGAGGAGGCGGGGCTGGCTGAGTCGGGGTAGGACTAGAAGGGCATGGTGTAGGTTCCCTGGTAAAGGGGAGGGAGGGAGGGAGGAAGAAAGCATAGAGGAGGGACTCAGGAGGCCGGAAGTGCAGGGTACAAAGGAGCAGGCAGGTTCTGCTAAATGGTAGGGCCGCATGAGAAAAGAAAATGTCCATCCATTCCACCCTCCAATGGGCACCCTTTTGCACCTCCTCCATGGCCCCTTCCCGACCTTAGGACCCTCCTTTACACAGCCCCTCTCCATTCAGGGCCCTCTTACACCGCCCTCGGAGCCCACTTTATCCTCCATTCCCCTCTCGACCTACCAGCCCCTCCTCTTCTCCACAAGGACCCTTTCATCCAGCCCTACCTCGGCCTTTAGCCTGCCCCACCTCCTCCTTTTTTTACCCTGCACTCCCTCTCCCCCCACCTCCACAGTCCCACCGCTCTGCTTTCTTCCACCCTCGCTTTACCAGGGAACTCATTACATAACCGCTGAACATTTTGGAAGGAGTGTGGGTACCCACAACTGATTACCCAACTATTCTGTTTATGTGCCGAAAGCAGGACTTGAACCCAGGCCCCCCAGCGCTGTAACACAAGCACTTAACCTCTAGGCCACTGCAGTTAGCTGGTATTTGGGGGAGCGGGGGGCCAGATGTCCTATCCTCGTTGGCTCCAGTGAACATGTTTCACAATGCAAATGGGTATGCTCACAGGGGCATGCAGGAGAAAGATATATATGCCCAAAAGCTGCTCTCAGAAGCACAGCCACCAGTGGCTCAAGTGGTAAGTGCTTGGTCTTGGAATGCTGGAGGCCTGAGTTCTAATCCAATGTCTGGAATCTCCTGAGCCTTTGAAAAAAAAAAAAAACAACTTTTTTACATTGAAAATGGATATGCATTGCCCTGCACGATCTGCCAACAGCCAATGCCCTTTCAATACCTGCATTCCCACTAACAGTTGTGCCTTTGTTTTCTGCACTCTGGTCTTGGTAATGCCCACACAAAAGCTTGTCTCTCTGGCCCCAATTGACTGGAAACAAAACGAGGGTAAAAGGTGTAATCTACGGTTCATGGTTGATACAATAATTGCCCTGGGACTCAAACAGGACACCTTCTCGAGGTGCTGCGAGGTGACCACCGGCTCCTGCATAGCAAGCAAACCTGTATCAGCATCTCACTGAATGTGTCACCTGCAGGCTACACATAGGAGGCTGCAGTAGGTGCATGAACCCATTGGGCTGTCGACCCTCCTTCCTCTGAGAGCAGGAAACTGAATTTCCATGTTGCCTTCCTTTGGCACATTAGATCTATCTTTCAACCCCATTCCGAGGATGTTTTGCTTCACTGGAAGATGATACTCATTGTGAGTTGTGAGGCACTAATAGCTAAGCAGGTCAGTTAAATCTTTGCCTTTGTCATTGGGGTGTACTGATATGCGCAGGGCAGTCTTCTGCCCTCTGGTACTCTATGCTTTCCTATTGCTGCTTGTTCATGATTCATAAATGTAAACACTCTGCTCTCAAAAGTGAAAGGTTTGCAAGACTCTTGATGTAACGAGCCTTTCCCACTCTTTGCCCTGGGGGTGAGAGGGCTGCTTTCTGCCTTTAACACCCTCAATTCTGGAGCGGCTGGCTCCAGCACTGAGAATAAGGGCCTAATCCTGGGGAGAAACGGGCAGAGCTCTGCGCCCTGCGTCCTCCACGCGTCCCTAACGCTCCCAAACGCGACCACAGCCCTTACGGGCACAGCCCTATGTCCGGTGCAGCCTCTATGGTGCAGCCACCCAGGTAGCTTAGGGTTAGCATATATGCTCTTCGGCATCAGCCTGGCCAACCTGGCCCCGGAGAGTGTCACAGCATGCTCTGTAATCCCCTACTGATGGTGGCCTTGGTGACGATGAACTTGCTGCAATACTGATGCCTTTTTTCCTCCCAGAAGCCCCAGCAGCCTAGTGAAATGAAGGGGCGTGCACATCTCACTGGCCTCTGTTTACCCTCTGGCTAACTGGAATGAGTTCCCAGGCAAATGTATCCATTTGGGAAAGAGCTAGGATTAGGAAGGCTCTTTCTACAGGCACGGTGGGAAAGAGTCAGAGAGCTACATGCCTGAGGCATCTTTCCTCCTCCCTCGCTCATTGTGTTCCCTAACTTCTAACTCTCTGCCAGGCCAGGCCCTGCTTCTTTTACTTCCAACCCCCCTGACCCCTCGTCTTCCACCTACTCCCCGCTCTATTATGCCTTCTCCTTTTTTGCTCTCTTCTATGGCCCTTTGAAAAGGAGTGCAGGCCTAGCTAAGGCTCATGAAGGAAATCTACCAACAAAAGAAACTTTCCTCGCTTATGGGAGGTGCTGTGAGACGAGTAAGAAGGGCTGAAGGGGTTATTGGGTTGTTGAGTTGGGAAGCATTCTCCCCCAGGGCAAAGAGTGGGAAAGGCTCGCTACAGCAAGAGTCTTTCAAATCTTTCAATTTTGAGAGCAGAGTGTTAACATTCAAAAATCATGAACAAGCAGCAATACGAAAGCATAAAGTAGCAGTGGACAGAAGATTGCCCTGCGCATATCAGTACACCCCAATGACAAAGGCAAAGATTTAACCGACCTGCTTAGCTATTGGTGCCTCAAACCTCACAGTGAGTATCATTTTCCAGTGAAGCAAAACATCCTCTGAATTGGGGTGAAAGAGAGATTTAATGTGCCAAAGGAAGGCAACATGGAAATTCAGTTTCCTGCTCTCTGAGGAAGGCGGGTCGACAGCCCAGTGGGTTAATGCACCTACTGCAGCCTCCTACGTGTAGCCTGCAGGCGACACATTCAGTTGCTGGTGAGATGCTGATACAGGTTTGCTTGCTACGCAGGGGCCGGTGGTCACCTCGCAGCGCCTCGAGAAGGTGTCCTGTTTGGGTCCCCGTGCAAATATCTTATCAACCATGACCCGTAGGTTACACTTTTTCCCCTCGTTTTTTTTCCAGTCAGTGGGGGCCAGAGAGACACGCTTTTCTAGGGGCGTTACCAAGGCCAGAGTGCAGAAAACAAAGGCACAGCTTTTAATAGGAATGCAGGTATTGAAGGGGCATTAGCTGTTGGCTGATCGCAGAGGGCAATGCGTACCCATTTTCAAAAGAGAAAAAAAATGATTTAAAAAAAAGAATTGCCCACGAGATTCCAGACATTGGATTAGAACTCAGGTCTCCAGCATTCCCGGACCAAGCACTTACCACTTGAGCCACTGGTGCTGTGCTTCTGAAAGCAGCTTTTGAGCGGATATATCTTTATTCTGCATGCCCCTGTATTGCATTGTGAAACATGTTCACTGGAGAAAATGAGCATAGAACATCTGTCCCCCCCTAACTCCACCAAATACCAGCTAACTGCAGTGGTCTAGAGGTTAAGTGCTTGTGTTACAGCGCTGGGGGCCTGGGTTCGAGTCCTGCTTTCGGCACATAAACGTAATAGTTGGGTAAGGTGGAAGAAAGTGAGAGGTGGGACTGCGGAAGCGAGGGAGTGCAGGCTAAAGGAGGAGGTGGGGTAGGCTAAAGGAGCAGGTAGGGCAGATGCATGGGTCCCTGTGGAGAGGAGGCGGGGCTGGCTGAGTCGGGGTAGGACTAGAAGGGCATGGTGTAGGTTCCCTGGTAAAGGGGAGGGAGGGAGGGAGGAAGAAAGCATAGAGGAGGGACTCAGGAGGCCGGAAGTGCAGGGTACAAAGGAGCAGGCAGGTTCTGCTAAATGGTAGGGCCGCATGAGAAAAGAAAATGTCCATCCATTCCACCCTCCAATGGGCACCCTTTTGCACCTCCTCCATGGCCCCTTCCCGACCTTAGGACCCTCCTTTACACAGCCCCTCTCCATTCAGGGCCCTCTTACACCGCCCTCGGAGCCCACTTTATCCTCCATTCCCCTCTCGACCTACCAGCCCCTCCTCTTCTCCACAAGGACCCTTTCATCCAGCCCTACCTCGGCCTTTAGCCTGCCCCACCTCCTCCTTTTTTTACCCTGCACTCCCTCTCCCCCCACCTCCACAGTCCCACCGCTCTGCTTTCTTCCACCCTCGCTTTACCAGGGAACTCATTACATAACCGCTGAACATTTTGGAAGGAGTGTGGGTACCCACAACTGATTACCCAACTATTCTGTTTATGTGCCGAAAGCAGGACTTGAACCCAGGCCCCCCAGCGCTGTAACACAAGCACTTAACCTCTAGGCCACTGCAGTTAGCTGGTATTTGGGGGAGCGGGGGGCCAGATGTCCTATCCTCGTTGGCTCCAGTGAACATGTTTCACAATGCAAATGGGTATGCTCACAGGGGCATGCAGGAGAAAGATATATATGCCCAAAAGCTGCTCTCAGAAGCACAGCCACCAGTGGCTCAAGTGGTAAGTGCTTGGTCTTGGAATGCTGGAGGCCTGAGTTCTAATCCAATGTCTGGAATCTCCTGAGCCTTTGAAAAAAAAAAAAAACAACTTTTTTACATTGAAAATGGATATGCATTGCCCTGCACGATCTGCCAACAGCCAATGCCCTTTCAATACCTGCATTCCCACTAACAGTTGTGCCTTTGTTTTCTGCACTCTGGTCTTGGTAATGCCCACACAAAAGCTTGTCTCTCTGGCCCCAATTGACTGGAAACAAAACGAGGGTAAAAGGTGTAATCTACGGTTCATGGTTGATACAATAATTGCCCTGGGACTCAAACAGGACACCTTCTCGAGGTGCTGCGAGGTGACCACCGGCTCCTGCATAGCAAGCAAACCTGTATCAGCATCTCACTGAATGTGTCACCTGCAGGCTACACATAGGAGGCTGCAGTAGGTGCATGAACCCATTGGGCTGTCGACCCTCCTTCCTCTGAGAGCAGGAAACTGAATTTCCATGTTGCCTTCCTTTGGCACATTAGATCTATCTTTCAACCCCATTCCGAGGATGTTTTGCTTCACTGGAAGATGATACTCATTGTGAGTTGTGAGGCACTAATAGCTAAGCAGGTCAGTTAAATCTTTGCCTTTGTCATTGGGGTGTACTGATATGCGCAGGGCAGTCTTCTGCCCTCTGGTACTCTATGCTTTCCTATTGCTGCTTGTTCATGATTCATAAATGTAAACACTCTGCTCTCAAAAGTGAAAGGTTTGCAAGACTCTTGATGTAACGAGCCTTTCCCACTCTTTGCCCTGGGGGTGAGAGGGCTGCTTTCTGCCTTTAACACCCTCAATTCTGGAGCGGCTGGCTCCAGCACTGAGAATAAGGGCCTAATCCTGGGGAGAAACGGGCAGAGCTCTGCGCCCTGCGTCCTCCACGCGTCCCTAACGCTCCCAAACGCGACCACAGCCCTTACGGGCACAGCCCTATGTCCGGTGCAGCCTCTATGGTGCAGCCACCCAGGTAGCTTAGGGTTAGCATATATGCTCTTCGGCATCAGCCTGGCCAACCTGGCCCCGGAGAGTGTCACAGCATGCTCTGTAATCCCCTACTGATGGTGGCCTTGGTGACGATGAACTTGCTGCAATACTGATGCCTTTTTTCCTCCCAGAAGCCCCAGCAGCCTAGTGAAATGAAGGGGCGTGCACATCTCACTGGCCTCTGTTTACCCTCTGGCTAACTGGAATGAGTTCCCAGGCAAATGTATCCATTTGGGAAAGAGCTAGGATTAGGAAGGCTCTTTCTACAGGCACGGTGGGAAAGAGTCAGAGAGCTACATGCCTGAGGCATCTTTCCTCCTCCCTCGCTCATTGTGTTCCCTAACTTCTAACTCTCTGCCAGGCCAGGCCCTGCTTCTTTTACTTCCAACCCCCCTGACCCCTCGTCTTCCACCTACTCCCCGCTCTATTATGCCTTCTCCTTTTTTGCTCTCTTCTATGGCCCTTTGAAAAGGAGTGCAGGCCTAGCTAAGGCTCATGAAGGAAATCTACCAACAAAAGAAACTTTCCTCGCTTATGGGAGGTGCTGTGAGACGAGTAAGAAGGGCTGAAGGGGTTATTGGGTTGTTGAGTTGGGAAGCATTCTCCCCCAGGGCAAAGAGTGGGAAAGGCTCGCTACAGCAAGAGTCTTTCAAATCTTTCAATTTTGAGAGCAGAGTGTTAACATTCAAAAATCATGAACAAGCAGCAATACGAAAGCATAAAGTAGCAGTGGACAGAAGATTGCCCTGCGCATATCAGTACACCCCAATGACAAAGGCAAAGATTTAACCGACCTGCTTAGCTATTGGTGCCTCAAACCTCACAGTGAGTATCATTTTCCAGTGAAGCAAAACATCCTCTGAATTGGGGTGAAAGAGAGATTTAATGTGCCAAAGGAAGGCAACATGGAAATTCAGTTTCCTGCTCTCTGAGGAAGGCGGGTCGACAGCCCAGTGGGTTAATGCACCTACTGCAGCCTCCTACGTGTAGCCTGCAGGCGACACATTCAGTTGCTGGTGAGATGCTGATACAGGTTTGCTTGCTACGCAGGGGCCGGTGGTCACCTCGCAGCGCCTCGAGAAGGTGTCCTGTTTGGGTCCCCGTGCAAATATCTTATCAACCATGACCCGTAGGTTACACTTTTTCCCCTCGTTTTTTTTCCAGTCAGTGGGGGCCAGAGAGACACGCTTTTCTAGGGGCGTTACCAAGGCCAGAGTGCAGAAAACAAAGGCACAGCTTTTAATAGGAATGCAGGTATTGAAGGGGCATTAGCTGTTGGCTGATCGCAGAGGGCAATGCGTACCCATTTTCAAAAGAGAAAAAAAATGATTTAAAAAAAAGAATTGCCCACGAGATTCCAGACATTGGATTAGAACTCAGGTCTCCAGCATTCCCGGACCAAGCACTTACCACTTGAGCCACTGGTGCTGTGCTTCTGAAAGCAGCTTTTGAGCGGATATATCTTTATTCTGCATGCCCCTGTATTGCATTGTGAAACATGTTCACTGGAGAAAATGAGCATAGAACATCTGTCCCCCCCTAACTCCACCAAATACCAGCTAACTGCAGTGGTCTAGAGGTTAAGTGCTTGTGTTACAGCGCTGGGGGCCTGGGTTCGAGTCCTGCTTTCGGCACATAAACGTAATAGTTGGGTAAGGTGGAAGAAAGTGAGAGGTGGGACTGCGGAAGCGAGGGAGTGCAGGCTAAAGGAGGAGGTGGGGTAGGCTAAAGGAGCAGGTAGGGCAGATGCATGGGTCCCTGTGGAGAGGAGGCGGGGCTGGCTGAGTCGGGGTGGACTAGAAGGGCATGGTGTAGGTTCCCTGGTAAAGGGGAGGGAGGGAGGGAGGGAGGGAGGAAGAAAGCATAGAGGAGGGACTCAGGAGGCCGGAAGTGCAGGGTACAAAGGAGCAGGCAGGTTCTGCTAAATGGTAGGGCCGCATGAGAAAAGAAAATGTCCATCCATTCCACCCTCCAATGGGCACCCTTTTGCACCTCCTCCATGGCCCCTTCCCGACCTTAGGACCCTCCTTTACACAGCCCCTCTCCATTCAGGGCCCTCTTACACCGCCCTCGGAGCCCACTTTATCCTCCATTCCCCTCTCGACCTACCAGCCCCTCCTCTTCTCCACAAGGACCCTTTCATCCAGCCCTACCTCGGCCTTTAGCCTGCCCCACCTCCTCCTTTTTTTACCCTGCACTCCCTCTCCCCCCACCTCCACAGTCCCACCGCTCTGCTTTCTTCCACCCTCGCTTTACCAGGGAACTCATTACATAACCGCTGAACATTTTGGAAGGAGTGTGGGTACCCACAACTGATTACCCAACTATTCTGTTTATGTGCCGAAAGCAGGACTTGAACCCAGGCCCCCCAGCGCTGTAACACAAGCACTTAACCTCTAGGCCACTGCAGTTAGCTGGTATTTGGGGGAGCGGGGGGCCAGATGTCCTATCCTCGTTGGCTCCAGTGAACATGTTTCACAATGCAAATGGGTATGCTCACAGGGGCATGCAGGAGAAAGATATATATGCCCAAAAGCTGCTCTCAGAAGCACAGCCACCAGTGGCTCAAGTGGTAAGTGCTTGGTCTTGGAATGCTGGAGGCCTGAGTTCTAATCCAATGTCTGGAATCTCCTGAGCCTTTGAAAAAAAAAAAAAACAACTTTTTTACATTGAAAATGGATATGCATTGCCCTGCACGATCTGCCAACAGCCAATGCCCTTTCAATACCTGCATTCCCACTAACAGTTGTGCCTTTGTTTTCTGCACTCTGGTCTTGGTAATGCCCACACAAAAGCTTGTCTCTCTGGCCCCAATTGACTGGAAACAAAACGAGGGTAAAAGGTGTAATCTACGGTTCATGGTTGATACAATAATTGCCCTGGGACTCAAACAGGACACCTTCTCGAGGTGCTGCGAGGTGACCACCGGCTCCTGCATAGCAAGCAAACCTGTATCAGCATCTCACTGAATGTGTCACCTGCAGGCTACACATAGGAGGCTGCAGTAGGTGCATGAACCCATTGGGCTGTCGACCCTCCTTCCTCTGAGAGCAGGAAACTGAATTTCCATGTTGCCTTCCTTTGGCACATTAGATCTATCTTTCAACCCCATTCCGAGGATGTTTTGCTTCACTGGAAGATGATACTCATTGTGAGTTGTGAGGCACTAATAGCTAAGCAGGTCAGTTAAATCTTTGCCTTTGTCATTGGGGTGTACTGATATGCGCAGGGCAGTCTTCTGCCCTCTGGTACTCTATGCTTTCCTATTGCTGCTTGTTCATGATTCATAAATGTAAACACTCTGCTCTCAAAAGTGAAAGGTTTGCAAGACTCTTGATGTAACGAGCCTTTCCCACTCTTTGCCCTGGGGGTGAGAGGGCTGCTTTCTGCCTTTAACACCCTCAATTCTGGAGCGGCTGGCTCCAGCACTGAGAATAAGGGCCTAATCCTGGGGAGAAACGGGCAGAGCTCTGCGCCCTGCGTCCTCCACGCGTCCCTAACGCTCCCAAACGCGACCACAGCCCTTACGGGCACAGCCCTATGTCCGGTGCAGCCTCTATGGTGCAGCCACCCAGGTAGCTTAGGGTTAGCATATATGCTCTTCGGCATCAGCCTGGCCAACCTGGCCCCGGAGAGTGTCACAGCATGCTCTGTAATCCCCTACTGATGGTGGCCTTGGTGACGATGAACTTGCTGCAATACTGATGCCTTTTTTCCTCCCAGAAGCCCCAGCAGCCTAGTGAAATGAAGGGGCGTGCACATCTCACTGGCCTCTGTTTACCCTCTGGCTAACTGGAATGAGTTCCCAGGCAAATGTATCCATTTGGGAAAGAGCTAGGATTAGGAAGGCTCTTTCTACAGGCACGGTGGGAAAGAGTCAGAGAGCTACATGCCTGAGGCATCTTTCCTCCTCCCTCGCTCATTGTGTTCCCTAACTTCTAACTCTCTGCCAGGCCAGGCCCTGCTTCTTTTACTTCCAACCCCCCTGACCCCTCGTCTTCCACCTACTCCCCGCTCTATTATGCCTTCTCCTTTTTTGCTCTCTTCTATGGCCCTTTGAAAAGGAGTGCAGGCCTAGCTAAGGCTCATGAAGGAAATCTACCAACAAAAGAAACTTTCCTCGCTTATGGGAGGTGCTGTGAGACGAGTAAGAAGGGCTGAAGGGGTTATTGGGTTGTTGAGTTGGGAAGCATTCTCCCCCAGGGCAAAGAGTGGGAAAGGCTCGCTACAGCAAGAGTCTTTCAAATCTTTCAATTTTGAGAGCAGAGTGTTAACATTCAAAAATCATGAACAAGCAGCAATACGAAAGCATAAAGTAGCAGTGGACAGAAGATTGCCCTGCGCATATCAGTACACCCCAATGACAAAGGCAAAGATTTAACCGACCTGCTTAGCTATTGGTGCCTCAAACCTCACAGTGAGTATCATTTTCCAGTGAAGCAAAACATCCTCTGAATTGGGGTGAAAGAGAGATTTAATGTGCCAAAGGAAGGCAACATGGAAATTCAGTTTCCTGCTCTCTGAGGAAGGCGGGTCGACAGCCCAGTGGGTTAATGCACCTACTGCAGCCTCCTACGTGTAGCCTGCAGGCGACACATTCAGTTGCTGGTGAGATGCTGATACAGGTTTGCTTGCTACGCAGGGGCCGGTGGTCACCTCGCAGCGCCTCGAGAAGGTGTCCTGTTTGGGTCCCCGTGCAAATATCTTATCAACCATGACCCGTAGGTTACACTTTTTCCCCTCGTTTTTTTTCCAGTCAGTGGGGGCCAGAGAGACACGCTTTTCTAGGGGCGTTACCAAGGCCAGAGTGCAGAAAACAAAGGCACAGCTTTTAATAGGAATGCAGGTATTGAAGGGGCATTAGCTGTTGGCTGATCGCAGAGGGCAATGCGTACCCATTTTCAAAAGAGAAAAAAAATGATTTAAAAAAAAGAATTGCCCACGAGATTCCAGACATTGGATTAGAACTCAGGTCTCCAGCATTCCCGGACCAAGCACTTACCACTTGAGCCACTGGTGCTGTGCTTCTGAAAGCAGCTTTTGAGCGGATATATCTTTATTCTGCATGCCCCTGTATTGCATTGTGAAACATGTTCACTGGAGAAAATGAGCATAGAACATCTGTCCCCCCCTAACTCCACCAAATACCAGCTAACTGCAGTGGTCTAGAGGTTAAGTGCTTGTGTTACAGCGCTGGGGGCCTGGGTTCGAGTCCTGCTTTCGGCACATAAACGTAATAGTTGGGTAAGGTGGAAGAAAGTGAGAGGTGGGACTGCGGAAGCGAGGGAGTGCAGGCTAAAGGAGGAGGTGGGGTAGGCTAAAGGAGCAGGTAGGGCAGATGCATGGGTCCCTGTGGAGAGGAGGCGGGGCTGGCTGAGTCGGGGTAGGACTAGAAGGGCATGGTGTAGGTTCCCTGGTAAAGGGGAGGGAGGGAGGGAGGAAGAAAGCATAGAGGAGGGACTCAGGAGGCCGGAAGTGCAGGGTACAAAGGAGCAGGCAGGTTCTGCTAAATGGTAGGGCCGCATGAGAAAAGAAAATGTCCATCCATTCCACCCTCCAATGGGCACCCTTTTGCACCTCCTCCATGGCCCCTTCCCGACCTTAGGACCCTCCTTTACACAGCCCCTCTCCATTCAGGGCCCTCTTACACCGCCCTCGGAGCCCACTTTATCCTCCATTCCCCTCTCGACCTACCAGCCCCTCCTCTTCTCCACAAGGACCCTTTCATCCAGCCCTACCTCGGCCTTTAGCCTGCCCCACCTCCTCCTTTTTTTACCCTGCACTCCCTCTCCCCCCACCTCCACAGTCCCACCGCTCTGCTTTCTTCCACCCTCGCTTTACCAGGGAACTCATTACATAACCGCTGAACATTTTGGAAGGAGTGTGGGTACCCACAACTGATTACCCAACTATTCTGTTTATGTGCCGAAAGCAGGACTTGAACCCAGGCCCCCCAGCGCTGTAACACAAGCACTTAACCTCTAGGCCACTGCAGTTAGCTGGTATTTGGGGGAGCGGGGGGCCAGATGTCCTATCCTCGTTGGCTCCAGTGAACATGTTTCACAATGCAAATGGGTATGCTCACAGGGGCATGCAGGAGAAAGATATATATGCCCAAAAGCTGCTCTCAGAAGCACAGCCACCAGTGGCTCAAGTGGTAAGTGCTTGGTCTTGGAATGCTGGAGGCCTGAGTTCTAATCCAATGTCTGGAATCTCCTGAGCCTTTGAAAAAAAAAAAAAACAACTTTTTTACATTGAAAATGGATATGCATTGCCCTGCACGATCTGCCAACAGCCAATGCCCTTTCAATACCTGCATTCCCACTAACAGTTGTGCCTTTGTTTTCTGCACTCTGGTCTTGGTAATGCCCACACAAAAGCTTGTCTCTCTGGCCCCAATTGACTGGAAACAAAACGAGGGTAAAAGGTGTAATCTACGGTTCATGGTTGATACAATAATTGCCCTGGGACTCAAACAGGACACCTTCTCGAGGTGCTGCGAGGTGACCACCGGCTCCTGCATAGCAAGCAAACCTGTATCAGCATCTCACTGAATGTGTCACCTGCAGGCTACACATAGGAGGCTGCAGTAGGTGCATGAACCCATTGGGCTGTCGACCCTCCTTCCTCTGAGAGCAGGAAACTGAATTTCCATGTTGCCTTCCTTTGGCACATTAGATCTATCTTTCAACCCCATTCCGAGGATGTTTTGCTTCACTGGAAGATGATACTCATTGTGAGTTGTGAGGCACTAATAGCTAAGCAGGTCAGTTAAATCTTTGCCTTTGTCATTGGGGTGTACTGATATGCGCAGGGCAGTCTTCTGCCCTCTGGTACTCTATGCTTTCCTATTGCTGCTTGTTCATGATTCATAAATGTAAACACTCTGCTCTCAAAAGTGAAAGGTTTGCAAGACTCTTGATGTAACGAGCCTTTCCCACTCTTTGCCCTGGGGGTGAGAGGGCTGCTTTCTGCCTTTAACACCCTCAATTCTGGAGCGGCTGGCTCCAGCACTGAGAATAAGGGCCTAATCCTGGGGAGAAACGGGCAGAGCTCTGCGCCCTGCGTCCTCCACGCGTCCCTAACGCTCCCAAACGCGACCACAGCCCTTACGGGCACAGCCCTATGTCCGGTGCAGCCTCTATGGTGCAGCCACCCAGGTAGCTTAGGGTTAGCATATATGCTCTTCGGCATCAGCCTGGCCAACCTGGCCCCGGAGAGTGTCACAGCATGCTCTGTAATCCCCTACTGATGGTGGCCTTGGTGACGATGAACTTGCTGCAATACTGATGCCTTTTTTCCTCCCAGAAGCCCCAGCAGCCTAGTGAAATGAAGGGGCGTGCACATCTCACTGGCCTCTGTTTACCCTCTGGCTAACTGGAATGAGTTCCCAGGCAAATGTATCCATTTGGGAAAGAGCTAGGATTAGGAAGGCTCTTTCTACAGGCACGGTGGGAAAGAGTCAGAGAGCTACATGCCTGAGGCATCTTTCCTCCTCCCTCGCTCATTGTGTTCCCTAACTTCTAACTCTCTGCCAGGCCAGGCCCTGCTTCTTTTACTTCCAACCCCCCTGACCCCTCGTCTTCCACCTACTCCCCGCTCTATTATGCCTTCTCCTTTTTTGCTCTCTTCTATGGCCCTTTGAAAAGGAGTGCAGGCCTAGCTAAGGCTCATGAAGGAAATCTACCAACAAAAGAAACTTTCCTCGCTTATGGGAGGTGCTGTGAGACGAGTAAGAAGGGCTGAAGGGGTTATTGGGTTGTTGAGTTGGGAAGCATTCTCCCCCAGGGCAAAGAGTGGGAAAGGCTCGCTACAGCAAGAGTCTTTCAAATCTTTCAATTTTGAGAGCAGAGTGTTAACATTCAAAAATCATGAACAAGCAGCAATACGAAAGCATAAAGTAGCAGTGGACAGAAGATTGCCCTGCGCATATCAGTACACCCCAATGACAAAGGCAAAGATTTAACCGACCTGCTTAGCTATTGGTGCCTCAAACCTCACAGTGAGTATCATTTTCCAGTGAAGCAAAACATCCTCTGAATTGGGGTGAAAGAGAGATTTAATGTGCCAAAGGAAGGCAACATGGAAATTCAGTTTCCTGCTCTCTGAGGAAGGCGGGTCGACAGCCCAGTGGGTTAATGCACCTACTGCAGCCTCCTACGTGTAGCCTGCAGGCGACACATTCAGTTGCTGGTGAGATGCTGATACAGGTTTGCTTGCTACGCAGGGGCCGGTGGTCACCTCGCAGCGCCTCGAGAAGGTGTCCTGTTTGGGTCCCCGTGCAAATATCTTATCAACCATGACCCGTAGGTTACACTTTTTCCCCTCGTTTTTTTTCCAGTCAGTGGGGGCCAGAGAGACACGCTTTTCTAGGGGCGTTACCAAGGCCAGAGTGCAGAAAACAAAGGCACAGCTTTTAATAGGAATGCAGGTATTGAAGGGGCATTAGCTGTTGGCTGATCGCAGAGGGCAATGCGTACCCATTTTCAAAAGAGAAAAAAAATGATTTAAAAAAAAGAATTGCCCACGAGATTCCAGACATTGGATTAGAACTCAGGTCTCCAGCATTCCCGGACCAAGCACTTACCACTTGAGCCACTGGTGCTGTGCTTCTGAAAGCAGCTTTTGAGCGGATATATCTTTATTCTGCATGCCCCTGTATTGCATTGTGAAACATGTTCACTGGAGAAAATGAGCATAGAACATCTGTCCCCCCTAACTCCACCAAATACCAGCTAACTGCAGTGGTCTAGAGGTTAAGTGCTTGTGTTACAGCGCTGGGGGCCTGGGTTCGAGTCCTGCTTTCGGCACATAAACGTAATAGTTGGGTAAGGTGGAAGAAAGTGAGAGGTGGGACTGCGGAAGCGAGGGAGTGCAGGCTAAAGGAGGAGGTGGGGTAGGCTAAAGGAGCAGGTAGGGCAGATGCATGGGTCCCTGTGGAGAGGAGGCGGGGCTGGCTGAGTCGGGGTAGGACTAGAAGGGCATGGTGTAGGTTCCCTGGTAAAGGGGAGGGAGGGAGGGAGGAAGAAAGCATAGAGGAGGGACTCAGGAGGCCGGAAGTGCAGGGTACAAAGGAGCAGGCAGGTTCTGCTAAATGGTAGGGCCGCATGAGAAAAGAAAATGTCCATCCATTCCACCCTCCAATGGGCACCCTTTTGCACCTCCTCCATGGCCCCTTCCCGACCTTAGGACCCTCCTTTACACAGCCCCTCTCCATTCAGGGCCCTCTTACACCGCCCTCGGAGCCCACTTTATCCTCCATTCCCCTCTCGACCTACCAGCCCCTCCTCTTCTCCACAAGGACCCTTTCATCCAGCCCTACCTCGGCCTTTAGCCTGCCCCACCTCCTCCTTTTTTTACCCTGCACTCCCTCTCCCCCACCTCCACAGTCCCACCGCTCTGCTTTCTTCCACCCTCGCTTTACCAGGGAACTCATTACATAACCGCTGAACATTTTGGAAGGAGTGTGGGTACCCACAACTGATTACCCAACTATTCTGTTTATGTGCCGAAAGCAGGACTTGAACCCAGGCCCCCCAGCGCTGTAACACAAGCACTTAACCTCTAGGCCACTGCAGTTAGCTGGTATTTGGGGGAGCGGGGGGCCAGATGTCCTATCCTCGTTGGCTCCAGTGAACATGTTTCACAATGCAAATGGGTATGCTCACAGGGGCATGCAGGAGAAAGATATATATGCCCAAAAGCTGCTCTCAGAAGCACAGCCACCAGTGGCTCAAGTGGTAAGTGCTTGGTCTTGGAATGCTGGAGGCCTGAGTTCTAATCCAATGTCTGGAATCTCCTGAGCCTTTGAAAAAAAAAAAAAACAACTTTTTTACATTGAAAATGGATATGCATTGCCCTGCACGATCTGCCAACAGCCAATGCCCTTTCAATACCTGCATTCCCACTAACAGTTGTGCCTTTGTTTTCTGCACTCTGGTCTTGGTAATGCCCACACAAAAGCTTGTCTCTCTGGCCCCAATTGACTGGAAACAAAACGAGGGTAAAAGGTGTAATCTACGGTTCATGGTTGATACAATAATTGCCCTGGGACTCAAACAGGACACCTTCTCGAGGTGCTGCGAGGTGACCACCGGCTCCTGCATAGCAAGCAAACCTGTATCAGCATCTCACTGAATGTGTCACCTGCAGGCTACACATAGGAGGCTGCAGTAGGTGCATGAACCCATTGGGCTGTCGACCCTCCTTCCTCTGAGAGCAGGAAACTGAATTTCCATGTTGCCTTCCTTTGGCACATTAGATCTATCTTTCAACCCCATTCCGAGGATGTTTTGCTTCACTGGAAGATGATACTCATTGTGAGTTGTGAGGCACTAATAGCTAAGCAGGTCAGTTAAATCTTTGCCTTTGTCATTGGGGTGTACTGATATGCGCAGGGCAGTCTTCTGCCCTCTGGTACTCTATGCTTTCCTATTGCTGCTTGTTCATGATTCATAAATGTAAACACTCTGCTCTCAAAAGTGAAAGGTTTGCAAGACTCTTGATGTAACGAGCCTTTCCCACTCTTTGCCCTGGGGGTGAGAGGGCTGCTTTCTGCCTTTAACACCCTCAATTCTGGAGCGGCTGGCTCCAGCACTGAGAATAAGGGCCTAATCCTGGGGAGAAACGGGCAGAGCTCTGCGCCCTGCGTCCTCCACGCGTCCCTAACGCTCCCAAACGCGACCACAGCCCTTACGGGCACAGCCCTATGTCCGGTGCAGCCTCTATGGTGCAGCCACCCAGGTAGCTTAGGGTTAGCATATATGCTCTTCGGCATCAGCCTGGCCAACCTGGCCCCGGAGAGTGTCACAGCATGCTCTGTAATCCCCTACTGATGGTGGCCTTGGTGACGATGAACTTGCTGCAATACTGATGCCTTTTTTCCTCCCAGAAGCCCCAGCAGCCTAGTGAAATGAAGGGGCGTGCACATCTCACTGGCCTCTGTTTACCCTCTGGCTAACTGGAATGAGTTCCCAGGCAAATGTATCCATTTGGGAAAGAGCTAGGATTAGGAAGGCTCTTTCTACAGGCACGGTGGGAAAGAGTCAGAGAGCTACATGCCTGAGGCATCTTTCCTCCTCCCTCGCTCATTGTGTTCCCTAACTTCTAACTCTCTGCCAGGCCAGGCCCTGCTTCTTTTACTTCCAACCCCCCTGACCCCTCGTCTTCCACCTACTCCCCGCTCTATTATGCCTTCTCCTTTTTTGCTCTCTTCTATGGCCCTTTGAAAAGGAGTGCAGGCCTAGCTAAGGCTCATGAAGGAAATCTACCAACAAAAGAAACTTTCCTCGCTTATGGGAGGTGCTGTGAGACGAGTAAGAAGGGCTGAAGGGGTTATTGGGTTGTTGAGTTGGGAAGCATTCTCCCCCAGGGCAAAGAGTGGGAAAGGCTCGCTACAGCAAGAGTCTTTCAAATCTTTCAATTTTGAGAGCAGAGTGTTAACATTCAAAAATCATGAACAAGCAGCAATACGAAAGCATAAAGTAGCAGTGGACAGAAGATTGCCCTGCGCATATCAGTACACCCCAATGACAAAGGCAAAGATTTAACCGACCTGCTTAGCTATTGGTGCCTCAAACCTCACAGTGAGTATCATTTTCCAGTGAAGCAAAACATCCTCTGAATTGGGGTGAAAGAGAGATTTAATGTGCCAAAGGAAGGCAACATGGAAATTCAGTTTCCTGCTCTCTGAGGAAGGCGGGTCGACAGCCCAGTGGGTTAATGCACCTACTGCAGCCTCCTACGTGTAGCCTGCAGGCGACACATTCAGTTGCTGGTGAGATGCTGATACAGGTTTGCTTGCTACGCAGGGGCCGGTGGTCACCTCGCAGCGCCTCGAGAAGGTGTCCTGTTTGGGTCCCCGTGCAAATATCTTATCAACCATGACCCGTAGGTTACACTTTTTCCCCTCGTTTTTTTTCCAGTCAGTGGGGGCCAGAGAGACACGCTTTTCTAGGGGCGTTACCAAGGCCAGAGTGCAGAAAACAAAGGCACAGCTTTTAATAGGAATGCAGGTATTGAAGGGGCATTAGCTGTTGGCTGATCGCAGAGGGCAATGCGTACCCATTTTCAAAAGAGAAAAAAAATGATTTAAAAAAAAGAATTGCCCACGAGATTCCAGACATTGGATTAGAACTCAGGTCTCCAGCATTCCCGGACCAAGCACTTACCACTTGAGCCACTGGTGCTGTGCTTCTGAAAGCAGCTTTTGAGCGGATATATCTTTATTCTGCATGCCCCTGTATTGCATTGTGAAACATGTTCACTGGAGAAAATGAGCATAGAACATCTGTCCCCCCCTAACTCCACCAAATACCAGCTAACTGCAGTGGTCTAGAGGTTAAGTGCTTGTGTTACAGCGCTGGGGGCCTGGGTTCGAGTCCTGCTTTCGGCACATAAACGTAATAGTTGGGTAAGGTGGAAGAAAGTGAGAGGTGGGACTGCGGAAGCGAGGGAGTGCAGGCTAAAGGAGGAGGTGGGGTAGGCTAAAGGAGCAGGTAGGGCAGATGCATGGGTCCCTGTGGAGAGGAGGCGGGGCTGGCTGAGTCGGGGTAGGACTAGAAGGGCATGGTGTAGGTTCCCTGGTAAAGGGGAGGGAGGGAGGGAGGAAGAAAGCATAGAGGAGGGACTCAGGAGGCCGGAAGTGCAGGGTACAAAGGAGCAGGCAGGTTCTGCTAAATGGTAGGGCCGCATGAGAAAAGAAAATGTCCATCCATTCCACCCTCCAATGGGCACCCTTTTGCACCTCCTCCATGGCCCCTTCCCGACCTTAGGACCCTCCTTTACACAGCCCCTCTCCATTCAGGGCCCTCTTACACCGCCCTCGGAGCCCACTTTATCCTCCATTCCCCTCTCGACCTACCAGCCCCTCCTCTTCTCCACAAGGACCCTTTCATCCAGCCCTACCTCGGCCTTTAGCCTGCCCCACCTCCTCCTTTTTTTACCCTGCACTCCCTCTCCCCCCACCTCCACAGTCCCACCGCTCTGCTTTCTTCCACCCTCGCTTTACCAGGGAACTCATTACATAACCGCTGAACATTTTGGAAGGAGTGTGGGTACCCACAACTGATTACCCAACTATTCTGTTTATGTGCCGAAAGCAGGACTTGAACCCAGGCCCCCCAGCGCTGTAACACAAGCACTTAACCTCTAGGCCACTGCAGTTAGCTGGTATTTGGGGGAGCGGGGGGCCAGATGTCCTATCCTCGTTGGCTCCAGTGAACATGTTTCACAATGCAAATGGGTATGCTCACAGGGGCATGCAGGAGAAAGATATATATGCCCAAAAGCTGCTCTCAGAAGCACAGCCACCAGTGGCTCAAGTGGTAAGTGCTTGGTCTTGGAATGCTGGAGGCCTGAGTTCTAATCCAATGTCTGGAATCTCCTGAGCCTTTGAAAAAAAAAAAAAACAACTTTTTTACATTGAAAATGGATATGCATTGCCCTGCACGATCTGCCAACAGCCAATGCCCTTTCAATACCTGCATTCCCACTAACAGTTGTGCCTTTGTTTTCTGCACTCTGGTCTTGGTAATGCCCACACAAAAGCTTGTCTCTCTGGCCCCAATTGACTGGAAACAAAACGAGGGTAAAAGGTGTAATCTACGGTTCATGGTTGATACAATAATTGCCCTGGGACTCAAACAGGACACCTTCTCGAGGTGCTGCGAGGTGACCACCGGCTCCTGCATAGCAAGCAAACCTGTATCAGCATCTCACTGAATGTGTCACCTGCAGGCTACACATAGGAGGCTGCAGTAGGTGCATGAACCCATTGGGCTGTCGACCCTCCTTCCTCTGAGAGCAGGAAACTGAATTTCCATGTTGCCTTCCTTTGGCACATTAGATCTATCTTTCAACCCCATTCCGAGGATGTTTTGCTTCACTGGAAGATGATACTCATTGTGAGTTGTGAGGCACTAATAGCTAAGCAGGTCAGTTAAATCTTTGCCTTTGTCATTGGGGTGTACTGATATGCGCAGGGCAGTCTTCTGCCCTCTGGTACTCTATGCTTTCCTATTGCTGCTTGTTCATGATTCATAAATGTAAACACTCTGCTCTCAAAAGTGAAAGGTTTGCAAGACTCTTGATGTAACGAGCCTTTCCCACTCTTTGCCCTGGGGGTGAGAGGGCTGCTTTCTGCCTTTAACACCCTCAATTCTGGAGCGGCTGGCTCCAGCACTGAGAATAAGGGCCTAATCCTGGGGAGAAACGGGCAGAGCTCTGCGCCCTGCGTCCTCCACGCGTCCCTAACGCTCCCAAACGCGACCACAGCCCTTACGGGCACAGCCCTATGTCCGGTGCAGCCTCTATGGTGCAGCCACCCAGGTAGCTTAGGGTTAGCATATATGCTCTTCGGCATCAGCCTGGCCAACCTGGCCCCGGAGAGTGTCACAGCATGCTCTGTAATCCCCTACTGATGGTGGCCTTGGTGACGATGAACTTGCTGCAATACTGATGCCTTTTTTCCTCCCAGAAGCCCCAGCAGCCTAGTGAAATGAAGGGGCGTGCACATCTCACTGGCCTCTGTTTACCCTCTGGCTAACTGGAATGAGTTCCCAGGCAAATGTATCCATTTGGGAAAGAGCTAGGATTAGGAAGGCTCTTTCTACAGGCACGGTGGGAAAGAGTCAGAGAGCTACATGCCTGAGGCATCTTTCCTCCTCCCTCGCTCATTGTGTTCCCTAACTTCTAACTCTCTGCCAGGCCAGGCCCTGCTTCTTTTACTTCCAACCCCCCTGACCCCTCGTCTTCCACCTACTCCCCGCTCTATTATGCCTTCTCCTTTTTTGCTCTCTTCTATGGCCCTTTGAAAAGGAGTGCAGGCCTAGCTAAGGCTCATGAAGGAAATCTACCAACAAAAGAAACTTTCCTCGCTTATGGGAGGTGCTGTGAGACGAGTAAGAAGGGCTGAAGGGGTTATTGGGTTGTTGAGTTGGGAAGCATTCTCCCCCAGGGCAAAGAGTGGGAAAGGCTCGCTACAGCAAGAGTCTTTCAAATCTTTCAATTTTGAGAGCAGAGTGTTAACATTCAAAAATCATGAACAAGCAGCAATACGAAAGCATAAAGTAGCAGTGGACAGAAGATTGCCCTGCGCATATCAGTACACCCCAATGACAAAGGCAAAGATTTAACCGACCTGCTTAGCTATTGGTGCCTCAAACCTCACAGTGAGTATCATTTTCCAGTGAAGCAAAACATCCTCTGAATTGGGGTGAAAGAGAGATTTAATGTGCCAAAGGAAGGCAACATGGAAATTCAGTTTCCTGCTCTCTGAGGAAGGCGGGTCGACAGCCCAGTGGGTTAATGCACCTACTGCAGCCTCCTACGTGTAGCCTGCAGGCGACACATTCAGTTGCTGGTGAGATGCTGATACAGGTTTGCTTGCTACGCAGGGGCCGGTGGTCACCTCGCAGCGCCTCGAGAAGGTGTCCTGTTTGGGTCCCCGTGCAAATATCTTATCAACCATGACCCGTAGGTTACACTTTTTCCCCTCGTTTTTTTTCCAGTCAGTGGGGGCCAGAGAGACACGCTTTTCTAGGGGCGTTACCAAGGCCAGAGTGCAGAAAACAAAGGCACAGCTTTTAATAGGAATGCAGGTATTGAAGGGGCATTAGCTGTTGGCTGATCGCAGAGGGCAATGCGTACCCATTTTCAAAAGAGAAAAAAAATGATTTAAAAAAAAGAATTGCCCACGAGATTCCAGACATTGGATTAGAACTCAGGTCTCCAGCATTCCCGGACCAAGCACTTACCACTTGAGCCACTGGTGCTGTGCTTCTGAAAGCAGCTTTTGAGCGGATATATCTTTATTCTGCATGCCCCTGTATTGCATTGTGAAACATGTTCACTGGAGAAAATGAGCATAGAACATCTGTCCCCCCTAACTCCACCAAATACCAGCTAACTGCAGTGGTCTAGAGGTTAAGTGCTTGTGTTACAGCGCTGGGGGCCTGGGTTCGAGTCCTGCTTTCGGCACATAAACGTAATAGTTGGGTAAGGTGGAAGAAAGTGAGAGGTGGGACTGCGGAAGCGAGGGAGTGCAGGCTAAAGGAGGAGGTGGGGTAGGCTAAAGGAGCAGGTAGGGCAGATGCATGGGTCCCTGTGGAGAGGAGGCGGGGCTGGCTGAGTCGGGGTAGGACTAGAAGGGCATGGTGTAGGTTCCCTGGTAAAGGGGAGGGAGGGAGGGAGGAAGAAAGCATAGAGGAGGGACTCAGGAGGCCGGAAGTGCAGGGTACAAAGGAGCAGGCAGGTTCTGCTAAATGGTAGGGCCGCATGAGAAAAGAAAATGTCCATCCATTCCACCCTCCAATGGGCACCCTTTTGCACCTCCTCCATGGCCCCTTCCCGACCTTAGGACCCTCCTTTACACAGCCCCTCTCCATTCAGGGCCCTCTTACACCGCCCTCGGAGCCCACTTTATCCTCCATTCCCCTCTCGACCTACCAGCCCCTCCTCTTCTCCACAAGGACCCTTTCATCCAGCCCTACCTCGGCCTTTAGCCTGCCCCACCTCCTCCTTTTTTTACCCTGCACTCCCTCTCCCCCACCTCCACAGTCCCACCGCTCTGCTTTCTTCCACCCTCGCTTTACCAGGGAACTCATTACATAACCGCTGAACATTTTGGAAGGAGTGTGGGTACCCACAACTGATTACCCAACTATTCTGTTTATGTGCCGAAAGCAGGACTTGAACCCAGGCCCCCCAGCGCTGTAACACAAGCACTTAACCTCTAGGCCACTGCAGTTAGCTGGTATTTGGGGGAGCGGGGGGCCAGATGTCCTATCCTCGTTGGCTCCAGTGAACATGTTTCACAATGCAAATGGGTATGCTCACAGGGGCATGCAGGAGAAAGATATATATGCCCAAAAGCTGCTCTCAGAAGCACAGCCACCAGTGGCTCAAGTGGTAAGTGCTTGGTCTTGGAATGCTGGAGGCCTGAGTTCTAATCCAATGTCTGGAATCTCCTGAGCCTTTGAAAAAAAAAAAAAACAACTTTTTTACATTGAAAATGGATATGCATTGCCCTGCACGATCTGCCAACAGCCAATGCCCTTTCAATACCTGCATTCCCACTAACAGTTGTGCCTTTGTTTTCTGCACTCTGGTCTTGGTAATGCCCACACAAAAGCTTGTCTCTCTGGCCCCAATTGACTGGAAACAAAACGAGGGTAAAAGGTGTAATCTACGGTTCATGGTTGATACAATAATTGCCCTGGGACTCAAACAGGACACCTTCTCGAGGTGCTGCGAGGTGACCACCGGCTCCTGCATAGCAAGCAAACCTGTATCAGCATCTCACTGAATGTGTCACCTGCAGGCTACACATAGGAGGCTGCAGTAGGTGCATGAACCCATTGGGCTGTCGACCCTCCTTCCTCTGAGAGCAGGAAACTGAATTTCCATGTTGCCTTCCTTTGGCACATTAGATCTATCTTTCAACCCCATTCCGAGGATGTTTTGCTTCACTGGAAGATGATACTCATTGTGAGTTGTGAGGCACTAATAGCTAAGCAGGTCAGTTAAATCTTTGCCTTTGTCATTGGGGTGTACTGATATGCACAGGGCAGTCTTCTGCCCTCTGGTACTCTATGCTTTCCTATTGCTGCTTGTTCATGATTCATAAATGTAAACACTCTGCTCTCAAAAGTGAAAGGTTTGCAAGACTCTTGATGTAACGAGCCTTTCCCACTCTTTGCCCTGGGGGTGAGAGGGCTGCTTTCTGCCTTTAACACCCTCAATTCTGGAGCGGCTGGCTCCAGCACTGAGAATAAGGGCCTAATCCTGGGGAGAAACGGGCAGAGCTCTGCGCCCTGCGTCCTCCACGCGTCCCTAACGCTCCCAAACGCGACCACAGCCCTTACGGGCACAGCCCTATGTCCGGTGCAGCCTCTATGGTGCAGCCACCCAGGTAGCTTAGGGTTAGCATATATGCTCTTCGGCATCAGCCTGGCCAACCTGGCCCCGGAGAGTGTCACAGCATGCTCTGTAATCCCCTACTGATGGTGGCCTTGGTGACGATGAACTTGCTGCAATACTGATGCCTTTTTTCCTCCCAGAAGCCCCAGCAGCCTAGTGAAATGAAGGGGCGTGCACATCTCACTGGCCTCTGTTTACCCTCTGGCTAACTGGAATGAGTTCCCAGGCAAATGTATCCATTTGGGAAAGAGCTAGGATTAGGAAGGCTCTTTCTACAGGCACGGTGGGAAAGAGTCAGAGAGCTACATGCCTGAGGCATCTTTCCTCCTCCCTCGCTCATTGTGTTCCCTAACTTCTAACTCTCTGCCAGGCCAGGCCCTGCTTCTTTTACTTCCAACCCCCCTGACCCCTCGTCTTCCACCTACTCCCCGCTCTATTATGCCTTCTCCTTTTTTGCTCTCTTCTATGGCCCTTTGAAAAGGAGTGCAGGCCTAGCTAAGGCTCATGAAGGAAATCTACCAACAAAAGAAACTTTCCTCACTTATGGGAGGTGCTGTGAGACGAGTAAGAAGGGCTGAAGGGGTTATTGGGTTGTTGAGTTGGGAAGCATTCTCCCCCAGGGCAAAGAGTGGGAAAGGCTCGCTACAGCAAGAGTCTTTCAAATCTTTCAATTTTGAGAGCAGAGTGTTAACATTCAAAAATCATGAACAAGCAGCAATACGAAAGCATAAAGTAGCAGTGGACAGAAGATTGCCCTGCGCATATCAGTACACCCCAATGACAAAGGCAAAGATTTAACCGACCTGCTTAGCTATTGGTGCCTCAAACCTCACAGTGAGTATCATTTTCCAGTGAAGCAAAACATCCTCTGAATTGGGGTGAAAGAGAGATTTAATGTGCCAAAGGAAGGCAACATGGAAATTCAGTTTCCTGCTCTCTGAGGAAGGCGGGTCGACAGCCCAGTGGGTTAATGCACCTACTGCAGCCTCCTACGTGTAGCCTGCAGGCGACACATTCAGTTGCTGGTGAGATGCTGATACAGGTTTGCTTGCTACGCAGGGGCCGGTGGTCACCTCGCAGCGCCTCGAGAAGGTGTCCTGTTTGGGTCCCCGTGCAAATATCTTATCAACCATGACCCGTAGGTTACACTTTTTCCCCTCGTTTTTTTTCCAGTCAGTGGGGGCCAGAGAGACACGCTTTTCTAGGGGCGTTACCAAGGCCAGAGTGCAGAAAACAAAGGCACAGCTTTTAATAGGAATGCAGGTATTGAAGGGGCATTAGCTGTTGGCTGATCGCAGAGGGCAATGCGTACCCATTTTCAAAAGAGAAAAAAAATGATTTAAAAAAAAGAATTGCCCACGAGATTCCAGACATTGGATTAGAACTCAGGTCTCCAGCATTCCCGGACCAAGCACTTACCACTTGAGCCACTGGTGCTGTGCTTCTGAAAGCAGCTTTTGAGCGGATATATCTTTATTCTGCATGCCCCTGTATTGCATTGTGAAACATGTTCACTGGAGAAAATGAGCATAGAACATCTGTCCCCCCTAACTCCACCAAATACCAGCTAACTGCAGTGGTCTAGAGGTTAAGTGCTTGTGTTACAGCGCTGGGGGCCTGGGTTCGAGTCCTGCTTTCGGCACATAAACGTAATAGTTGGGTAAGGTGGAAGAAAGTGAGAGGTGGGACTGCGGAAGCGAGGGAGTGCAGGCTAAAGGAGGAGGTGGGGTAGGCTAAAGGAGCAGGTAGGGCAGATGCATGGGTCCCTGTGGAGAGGAGGCGGGGCTGGCTGAGTCGGGGTAGGACTAGAAGGGCATGGTGTAGGTTCCCTGGTAAAGGGGAGGGAGGGAGGGAGGAAGAAAGCATAGAGGAGGGACTCAGGAGGCCGGAAGTGCAGGGTACAAAGGAGCAGGCAGGTTCTGCTAAATGGTAGGGCCGCATGAGAAAAGAAAATGTCCATCCATTCCACCCTCCAATGGGCACCCTTTTGCACCTCCTCCATGGCCCCTTCCCGACCTTAGGACCCTCCTTTACACAGCCCCTCTCCATTCAGGGCCCTCTTACACCGCCCTCGGAGCCCACTTTATCCTCCATTCCCCTCTCGACCTACCAGCCCCTCCTCTTCTCCACAAGGACCCTTTCATCCAGCCCTACCTCGGCCTTTAGCCTGCCCCACCTCCTCCTTTTTTTACCCTGCACTCCCTCTCCCCCACCTCCACAGTCCCACCGCTCTGCTTTCTTCCACCCTCGCTTTACCAGGGAACTCATTACATAACCGCTGAACATTTTGGAAGGAGTGTGGGTACCCACAACTGATTACCCAACTATTCTGTTTATGTGCCGAAAGCAGGACTTGAACCCAGGCCCCCCAGCGCTGTAACACAAGCACTTAACCTCTAGGCCACTGCAGTTAGCTGGTATTTGGGGGAGCGGGGGGCCAGATGTCCTATCCTCGTTGGCTCCAGTGAACATGTTTCACAATGCAAATGGGTATGCTCACAGGGGCATGCAGGAGAAAGATATATATGCCCAAAAGCTGCTCTCAGAAGCACAGCCACCAGTGGCTCAAGTGGTAAGTGCTTGGTCTTGGAATGCTGGAGGCCTGAGTTCTAATCCAATGTCTGGAATCTCCTGAGCCTTTGAAAAAAAAAAAAAACAACTTTTTTACATTGAAAATGGATATGCATTGCCCTGCACGATCTGCCAACAGCCAATGCCCTTTCAATACCTGCATTCCCACTAACAGTTGTGCCTTTGTTTTCTGCACTCTGGTCTTGGTAATGCCCACACAAAAGCTTGTCTCTCTGGCCCCAATTGACTGGAAACAAAACGAGGGTAAAAGGTGTAATCTACGGTTCATGGTTGATACAATAATTGCCCTGGGACTCAAACAGGACACCTTCTCGAGGTGCTGCGAGGTGACCACCGGCTCCTGCATAGCAAGCAAACCTGTATCAGCATCTCACTGAATGTGTCACCTGCAGGCTACACATAGGAGGCTGCAGTAGGTGCATGAACCCATTGGGCTGTCGACCCTCCTTCCTCTGAGAGCAGGAAACTGAATTTCCATGTTGCCTTCCTTTGGCACATTAGATCTATCTTTCAACCCCATTCCGAGGATGTTTTGCTTCACTGGAAGATGATACTCATTGTGAGTTGTGAGGCACTAATAGCTAAGCAGGTCAGTTAAATCTTTGCCTTTGTCATTGGGGTGTACTGATATGCGCAGGGCAGTCTTCTGCCCTCTGGTACTCTATGCTTTCCTATTGCTGCTTGTTCATGATTCATAAATGTAAACACTCTGCTCTCAAAAGTGAAAGGTTTGCAAGACTCTTGATGTAACGAGCCTTTCCCACTCTTTGCCCTGGGGGTGAGAGGGCTGCTTTCTGCCTTTAACACCCTCAATTCTGGAGCGGCTGGCTCCAGCACTGAGAATAAGGGCCTAATCCTGGGGAGAAACGGGCAGAGCTCTGCGCCCTGCGTCCTCCACGCGTCCCTAACGCTCCCAAACGCGACCACAGCCCTTACGGGCACAGCCCTATGTCCGGTGCAGCCTCTATGGTGCAGCCACCCAGGTAGCTTAGGGTTAGCATATATGCTCTTCGGCATCAGCCTGGCCAACCTGGCCCCGGAAAGTGTCACAGCATGCTCTGTAATCCCCTACTGATGGTGGCCTTGGTGACGATGAACTTGCTGCAATACTGATGCCTTTTTTCCTCCCAGAAGCCCCAGCAGCCTAGTGAAATGAAGGGGCGTGCACCTCTCACTGGCCTCTGTTTACCCTCTGGCTAACTGGAATGAGTTCCCAGGCAAATGTATCCATTTGGGAAAGAGCTAGGATTAGGAAGGCTCTTTCTACAGGCACGGTGGGAAAGAGTCAGAGAGCTACATGCCTGAGGCATCTTTCCTCCTCCCTCGCTCATTGTGTTCCCTAACTTCTAACTCTCTGCCAGGCCAGGCCCTGCTTCTTTTACTTCCAACCCCCCTGACCCCTCGTCTTCCACCTACTCCCCGCTCTATTATGCCTTCTCCTTTTTTGCTCTCTTCTATGGCCCTTTGAAAAGGAGTGCAGGCCTAGCTAAGGCTCATGAAGGAAATCTACCAACAAAAGAAACTTTCCTCGCTTATGGGAGGTGCTGTGAGACGAGTAAGAAGGGCTGAAGGGGTTATTGGGTTGTTGAGTTGGGAAGCATTCTCCCCCAGGGCAAAGAGTGGGAAAGGCTCGCTACAGCAAGAGTCTTTCAAATCTTTCAATTTTGAGAGCAGAGTGTTAACATTCAAAAATCATGAACAAGCAGCAATACGAAAGCATAAAGTAGCAGTGGACAGAAGATTGCCCTGCGCATATCAGTACACCCCAATGACAAAGGCAAAGATTTAACCGACCTGCTTAGCTATTGGTGCCTCAAACCTCACAGTGAGTATCATTTTCCAGTGAAGCAAAACATCCTCTGAATTGGGGTGAAAGAGAGATTTAATGTGCCAAAGGAAGGCAACATGGAAATTCAGTTTCCTGCTCTCTGAGGAAGGCGGGTCGACAGCCCAGTGGGTTAATGCACCTACTGCAGCCTCCTACGTGTAGCCTGCAGGCGACACATTCAGTTGCTGGTGAGATGCTGATACAGGTTTGCTTGCTACGCAGGGGCCGGTGGTCACCTCGCAGCGCCTCGAGAAGGTGTCCTGTTTGGGTCCCCGTGCAAATATCTTATCAACCATGACCCGTAGGTTACACTTTTTCCCCTCGTTTTTTTTCCAGTCAGTGGGGGCCAGAGAGACACGCTTTTCTAGGGGCGTTACCAAGGCCAGAGTGCAGAAAACAAAGGCACAGCTTTTAATAGGAATGCAGGTATTGAAGGGGCATTAGCTGTTGGCTGATCGCAGAGGGCAATGCGTACCCATTTTCAAAAGAGAAAAAAAATGATTTAAAAAAAAGAATTGCCCACGAGATTCCAGACATTGGATTAGAACTCAGGTCTCCAGCATTCCCGGACCAAGCACTTACCACTTGAGCCACTGGTGCTGTGCTTCTGAAAGCAGCTTTTGAGCGGATATATCTTTATTCTGCATGCCCCTGTATTGCATTGTGAAACATGTTCACTGGAGAAAATGAGCATAGAACATCTGTCCCCCCCTAACTCCACCAAATACCAGCTAACTGCAGTGGTCTAGAGGTTAAGTGCTTGTGTTACAGCGCTGGGGGCCTGGGTTCGAGTCCTGCTTTCGGCACATAAACGTAATAGTTGGGTAAGGTGGAAGAAAGTGAGAGGTGGGACTGCGGAAGCGAGGGAGTGCAGGCTAAAGGAGGAGGTGGGGTAGGCTAAAGGAGCAGGTAGGGCAGATGCATGGGTCCCTGTGGAGAGGAGGCGGGGCTGGCTGAGTCGGGGTAGGACTAGAAGGGCATGGTGTAGGTTCCCTGGTAAAGGGGAGGGAGGGAGGGAGGAAGAAAGCATAGAGGAGGGACTCAGGAGGCCGGAAGTGCAGGGTACAAAGGAGCAGGCAGGTTCTGCTAAATGGTAGGGCCGCATGAGAAAAGAAAATGTCCATCCATTCCACCCTCCAATGGGCACCCTTTTGCACCTCCTCCATGGCCCCTTCCCGACCTTAGGACCCTCCTTTACACAGCCCCTCTCCATTCAGGGCCCTCTTACACCGCCCTCGGAGCCCACTTTATCCTCCATTCCCCTCTCGACCTACCAGCCCCTCCTCTTCTCCACAAGGACCCTTTCATCCAGCCCTACCTCGGCCTTTAGCCTGCCCCACCTCCTCCTTTTTTTACCCTGCACTCCCTCTCCCCCACCTCCACAGTCCCACCGCTCTGCTTTCTTCCACCCTCGCTTTACCAGGGAACTCATTACATAACCGCTGAACATTTTGGAAGGAGTGTGGGTACCCACAACTGATTACCCAACTATTCTGTTTATGTGCCGAAAGCAGGACTTGAACCCAGGCCCCCCAGCGCTGTAACACAAGCACTTAACCTCTAGGCCACTGCAGTTAGCTGGTATTTGGGGGAGCGGGGGGCCAGATGTCCTATCCTCGTTGGCTCCAGTGAACATGTTTCACAATGCAAATGGGTATGCTCACAGGGGCATGCAGGAGAAAGATATATATGCCCAAAAGCTGCTCTCAGAAGCACAGCCACCAGTGGCTCAAGTGGTAAGTGCTTGGTCTTGGAATGCTGGAGGCCTGAGTTCTAATCCAATGTCTGGAATCTCCTGAGCCTTTGAAAAAAAAAAAAAACAACTTTTTTACATTGAAAATGGATATGCATTGCCCTGCACGATCTGCCAACAGCCAATGCCCTTTCAATACCTGCATTCCCACTAACAGTTGTGCCTTTGTTTTCTGCACTCTGGTCTTGGTAATGCCCACACAAAAGCTTGTCTCTCTGGCCCCAATTGACTGGAAACAAAACGAGGGTAAAAGGTGTAATCTACGGTTCATGGTTGATACAATAATTGCCCTGGGACTCAAACAGGACACCTTCTCGAGGTGCTGCGAGGTGACCACCGGCTCCTGCATAGCAAGCAAACCTGTATCAGCATCTCACTGAATGTGTCACCTGCAGGCTACACATAGGAGGCTGCAGTAGGTGCATGAACCCATTGGGCTGTCGACCCTCCTTCCTCTGAGAGCAGGAAACTGAATTTCCATGTTGCCTTCCTTTGGCACATTAGATCTATCTTTCAACCCCATTCCGAGGATGTTTTGCTTCACTGGAAGATGATACTCATTGTGAGTTGTGAGGCACTAATAGCTAAGCAGGTCAGTTAAATCTTTGCCTTTGTCATTGGGGTGTACTGATATGCACAGGGCAGTCTTCTGCCCTCTGGTACTCTATGCTTTCCTATTGCTGCTTGTTCATGATTCATAAATGTAAACACTCTGCTCTCAAAAGTGAAAGGTTTGCAAGACTCTTGATGTAACGAGCCTTTCCCACTCTTTGCCCTGGGGGTGAGAGGGCTGCTTTCTGCCTTTAACACCCTCAATTCTGGAGCGGCTGGCTCCAGCACTGAGAATAAGGGCCTAATCCTGGGGAGAAACGGGCAGAGCTCTGCGCCCTGCGTCCTCCACGCGTCCCTAACGCTCCCAAACGCGACCACAGCCCTTACGGGCACAGCCCTATGTCCGGTGCAGCCTCTATGGTGCAGCCACCCAGGTAGCTTAGGGTTAGCATATATGCTCTTCGGCATCAGCCTGGCCAACCTGGCCCCGGAGAGTGTCACAGCATGCTCTGTAATCCCCTACTGATGGTGGCCTTGGTGACGATGAACTTGCTGCAATACTGATGCCTTTTTTCCTCCCAGAAGCCCCAGCAGCCTAGTGAAATGAAGGGGCGTGCACATCTCACTGGCCTCTGTTTACCCTCTGGCTAACTGGAATGAGTTCCCAGGCAAATGTATCCATTTGGGAAAGAGCTAGGATTAGGAAGGCTCTTTCTACAGGCACGGTGGGAAAGAGTCAGAGAGCTACATGCCTGAGGCATCTTTCCTCCTCCCTCGCTCATTGTGTTCCCTAACTTCTAACTCTCTGCCAGGCCAGGCCCTGCTTCTTTTACTTCCAACCCCCCTGACCCCTCGTCTTCCACCTACTCCCCGCTCTATTATGCCTTCTCCTTTTTTGCTCTCTTCTATGGCCCTTTGAAAAGGAGTGCAGGCCTAGCTAAGGCTCATGAAGGAAATCTACCAACAAAAGAAACTTTCCTCACTTATGGGAGGTGCTGTGAGACGAGTAAGAAGGGCTGAAGGGGTTATTGGGTTGTTGAGTTGGGAAGCATTCTCCCCCAGGGCAAAGAGTGGGAAAGGCTCGCTACAGCAAGAGTCTTTCAAATCTTTCAATTTTGAGAGCAGAGTGTTAACATTCAAAAATCATGAACAAGCAGCAATACGAAAGCATAAAGTAGCAGTGGACAGAAGATTGCCCTGCGCATATCAGTACACCCCAATGACAAAGGCAAAGATTTAACCGACCTGCTTAGCTATTGGTGCCTCAAACCTCACAGTGAGTATCATTTTCCAGTGAAGCAAAACATCCTCTGAATTGGGGTGAAAGAGAGATTTAATGTGCCAAAGGAAGGCAACATGGAAATTCAGTTTCCTGCTCTCTGAGGAAGGCGGGTCGACAGCCCAGTGGGTTAATGCACCTACTGCAGCCTCCTACGTGTAGCCTGCAGGCGACACATTCAGTTGCTGGTGAGATGCTGATACAGGTTTGCTTGCTACGCAGGGGCCGGTGGTCACCTCGCAGCGCCTCGAGAAGGTGTCCTGTTTGGGTCCCCGTGCAAATATCTTATCAACCATGACCCGTAGGTTACACTTTTTCCCCTCGTTTTTTTTCCAGTCAGTGGGGGCCAGAGAGACACGCTTTTCTAGGGGCGTTACCAAGGCCAGAGTGCAGAAAACAAAGGCACAGCTTTTAATAGGAATGCAGGTATTGAAGGGGCATTAGCTGTTGGCTGATCGCAGAGGGCAATGCGTACCCATTTTCAAAAGAGAAAAAAAATGATTTAAAAAAAAGAATTGCCCACGAGATTCCAGACATTGGATTAGAACTCAGGTCTCCAGCATTCCCGGACCAAGCACTTACCACTTGAGCCACTGGTGCTGTGCTTCTGAAAGCAGCTTTTGAGCGGATATATCTTTATTCTGCATGCCCCTGTATTGCATTGTGAAACATGTTCACTGGAGAAAATGAGCATAGAACATCTGTCCCCCCTAACTCCACCAAATACCAGCTAACTGCAGTGGTCTAGAGGTTAAGTGCTTGTGTTACAGCGCTGGGGGCCTGGGTTCGAGTCCTGCTTTCGGCACATAAACGTAATAGTTGGGTAAGGTGGAAGAAAGTGAGAGGTGGGACTGCGGAAGCGAGGGAGTGCAGGCTAAAGGAGGAGGTGGGGTAGGCTAAAGGAGCAGGTAGGGCAGATGCATGGGTCCCTGTGGAGAGGAGGCGGGGCTGGCTGAGTCGGGGTAGGACTAGAAGGGCATGGTGTAGGTTCCCTGGTAAAGGGGAGGGAGGGAGGGAGGAAGAAAGCATAGAGGAGGGACTCAGGAGGCCGGAAGTGCAGGGTACAAAGGAGCAGGCAGGTTCTGCTAAATGGTAGGGCCGCATGAGAAAAGAAAATGTCCATCCATTCCACCCTCCAATGGGCACCCTTTTGCACCTCCTCCATGGCCCCTTCCCGACCTTAGGACCCTCCTTTACACAGCCCCTCTCCATTCAGGGCCCTCTTACACCGCCCTCGGAGCCCACTTTATCCTCCATTCCCCTCTCGACCTACCAGCCCCTCCTCTTCTCCACAAGGACCCTTTCATCCAGCCCTACCTCGGCCTTTAGCCTGCCCCACCTCCTCCTTTTTTTACCCTGCACTCCCTCTCCCCCACCTCCACAGTCCCACCGCTCTGCTTTCTTCCACCCTCGCTTTACCAGGGAACTCATTACATAACCGCTGAACATTTTGGAAGGAGTGTGGGTACCCACAACTGATTACCCAACTATTCTGTTTATGTGCCGAAAGCAGGACTTGAACCCAGGCCCCCCAGCGCTGTAACACAAGCACTTAACCTCTAGGCCACTGCAGTTAGCTGGTATTTGGGGGAGCGGGGGGCCAGATGTCCTATCCTCGTTGGCTCCAGTGAACATGTTTCACAATGCAAATGGGTATGCTCACAGGGGCATGCAGGAGAAAGATATATATGCCCAAAAGCTGCTCTCAGAAGCACAGCCACCAGTGGCTCAAGTGGTAAGTGCTTGGTCTTGGAATGCTGGAGGCCTGAGTTCTAATCCAATGTCTGGAATCTCCTGAGCCTTTGAAAAAAAAAAAAAACAACTTTTTTACATTGAAAATGGATATGCATTGCCCTGCACGATCTGCCAACAGCCAATGCCCTTTCAATACCTGCATTCCCACTAACAGTTGTGCCTTTGTTTTCTGCACTCTGGTCTTGGTAATGCCCACACAAAAGCTTGTCTCTCTGGCCCCAATTGACTGGAAACAAAACGAGGGTAAAAGGTGTAATCTACGGTTCATGGTTGATACAATAATTGCCCTGGGACTCAAACAGGACACCTTCTCGAGGTGCTGCGAGGTGACCACCGGCTCCTGCATAGCAAGCAAACCTGTATCAGCATCTCACTGAATGTGTCACCTGCAGGCTACACATAGGAGGCTGCAGTAGGTGCATGAACCCATTGGGCTGTCGACCCTCCTTCCTCTGAGAGCAGGAAACTGAATTTCCATGTTGCCTTCCTTTGGCACATTAGATCTATCTTTCAACCCCATTCCGAGGATGTTTTGCTTCACTGGAAGATGATACTCATTGTGAGTTGTGAGGCACTAATAGCTAAGCAGGTCAGTTAAATCTTTGCCTTTGTCATTGGGGTGTACTGATATGCGCAGGGCAGTCTTCTGCCCTCTGGTACTCTATGCTTTCCTATTGCTGCTTGTTCATGATTCATAAATGTAAACACTCTGCTCTCAAAAGTGAAAGGTTTGCAAGACTCTTGATGTAACGAGCCTTTCCCACTCTTTGCCCTGGGGGTGAGAGGGCTGCTTTCTGCCTTTAACACCCTCAATTCTGGAGCGGCTGGCTCCAGCACTGAGAATAAGGGCCTAATCCTGGGGAGAAACGGGCAGAGCTCTGCGCCCTGCGTCCTCCACGCGTCCCTAACGCTCCCAAACGCGACCACAGCCCTTACGGGCACAGCCCTATGTCCGGTGCAGCCTCTATGGTGCAGCCACCCAGGTAGCTTAGGGTTAGCATATATGCTCTTCGGCATCAGCCTGGCCAACCTGGCCCCGGAGAGTGTCACAGCATGCTCTGTAATCCCCTACTGATGGTGGCCTTGGTGACGATGAACTTGCTGCAATACTGATGCCTTTTTTCCTCCCAGAAGCCCCAGCAGCCTAGTGAAATGAAGGGGCGTGCACATCTCACTGGCCTCTGTTTACCCTCTGGCTAACTGGAATGAGTTCCCAGGCAAATGTATCCATTTGGGAAAGAGCTAGGATTAGGAAGGCTCTTTCTACAGGCACGGTGGGAAAGAGTCAGAGAGCTACATGCCTGAGGCATCTTTCCTCCTCCCTCGCTCATTGTGTTCCCTAACTTCTAACTCTCTGCCAGGCCAGGCCCTGCTTCTTTTACTTCCAACCCCCCTGACCCCTCGTCTTCCACCTACTCCCCGCTCTATTATGCCTTCTCCTTTTTTGCTCTCTTCTATGGCCCTTTGAAAAGGAGTGCAGGCCTAGCTAAGGCTCATGAAGGAAATCTACCAACAAAAGAAACTTTCCTCGCTTATGGGAGGTGCTGTGAGACGAGTAAGAAGGGCTGAAGGGGTTATTGGGTTGTTGAGTTGGGAAGCATTCTCCCCCAGGGCAAAGAGTGGGAAAGGCTCGCTACAGCAAGAGTCTTTCAAATCTTTCAATTTTGAGAGCAGAGTGTTAACATTCAAAAATCATGAACAAGCAGCAATACGAAAGCATAAAGTAGCAGTGGACAGAAGATTGCCCTGCGCATATCAGTACACCCCAATGACAAAGGCAAAGATTTAACCGACCTGCTTAGCTATTGGTGCCTCAAACCTCACAGTGAGTATCATTTTCCAGTGAAGCAAAACATCCTCTGAATTGGGGTGAAAGAGAGATTTAATGTGCCAAAGGAAGGCAACATGGAAATTCAGTTTCCTGCTCTCTGAGGAAGGCGGGTCGACAGCCCAGTGGGTTAATGCACCTACTGCAGCCTCCTACGTGTAGCCTGCAGGCGACACATTCAGTTGCTGGTGAGATGCTGATACAGGTTTGCTTGCTACGCAGGGGCCGGTGGTCACCTCGCAGCGCCTCGAGAAGGTGTCCTGTTTGGGTCCCCGTGCAAATATCTTATCAACCATGACCCGTAGGTTACACTTTTTCCCCTCGTTTTTTTTCCAGTCAGTGGGGGCCAGAGAGACACGCTTTTCTAGGGGCGTTACCAAGGCCAGAGTGCAGAAAACAAAGGCACAGCTTTTAATAGGAATGCAGGTATTGAAGGGGCATTAGCTGTTGGCTGATCGCAGAGGGCAATGCGTACCCATTTTCAAAAGAGAAAAAAAATGATTTAAAAAAAAGAATTGCCCACGAGATTCCAGACATTGGATTAGAACTCAGGTCTCCAGCATTCCCGGACCAAGCACTTACCACTTGAGCCACTGGTGCTGTGCTTCTGAAAGCAGCTTTTGAGCGGATATATCTTTATTCTGCATGCCCCTGTATTGCATTGTGAAACATGTTCACTGGAGAAAATGAGCATAGAACATCTGTCCCCCCCTAACTCCACCAAATACCAGCTAACTGCAGTGGTCTAGAGGTTAAGTGCTTGTGTTACAGCGCTGGGGGCCTGGGTTCGAGTCCTGCTTTCGGCACATAAACGTAATAGTTGGGTAAGGTGGAAGAAAGTGAGAGGTGGGACTGCGGAAGCGAGGGAGTGCAGGCTAAAGGAGGAGGTGGGGTAGGCTAAAGGAGCAGGTAGGGCAGATGCATGGGTCCCTGTGGAGAGGAGGCGGGGCTGGCTGAGTCGGGGTAGGACTAGAAGGGCATGGTGTAGGTTCCCTGGTAAAGGGGAGGGAGGGAGGGAGGAAGAAAGCATAGAGGAGGGACTCAGGAGGCCGGAAGTGCAGGGTACAAAGGAGCAGGCAGGTTCTGCTAAATGGTAGGGCCGCATGAGAAAAGAAAATGTCCATCCATTCCACCCTCCAATGGGCACCCTTTTGCACCTCCTCCATGGCCCCTTCCCGACCTTAGGACCCTCCTTTACACAGCCCCTCTCCATTCAGGGCCCTCTTACACCGCCCTCGGAGCCCACTTTATCCTCCATTCCCCTCTCGACCTACCAGCCCCTCCTCTTCTCCACAAGGACCCTTTCATCCAGCCCTACCTCGGCCTTTAGCCTGCCCCACCTCCTCCTTTTTTTACCCTGCACTCCCTCTCCCCCCACCTCCACAGTCCCACCGCTCTGCTTTCTTCCACCCTCGCTCTGCTTTCTTCCACCCTCGCTTTACCAGGGAACTCATTACATAACCGCTGAACATTTTGGAAGGAGTGTGGGTACCCACAACTGATTACCCAACTATTCTGTTTATGTGCCGAAAGCAGGACTTGAACCCAGGCCCCCCAGCGCTGTAACACAAGCACTTAACCTCTAGGCCACTGCAGTTAGCTGGTATTTGGGGGAGCGGGGGGCCAGATGTCCTATCCTCGTTGGCTCCAGTGAACATGTTTCACAATGCAAATGGGTATGCTCACAGGGGCATGCAGGAGAAAGATATATATGCCCAAAAGCTGCTCTCAGAAGCACAGCCACCAGTGGCTCAAGTGGTAAGTGCTTGGTCTTGGAATGCTGGAGGCCTGAGTTCTAATCCAATGTCTGGAATCTCCTGAGCCTTTGAAAAAAAAAAAAAACAACTTTTTTACATTGAAAATGGATATGCATTGCCCTGCACGATCTGCCAACAGCCAATGCCCTTTCAATACCTGCATTCCTACTAACAGTTGTGCCTTTGTTTTCTGCACTCTGGTCTTGGTAATGCCCACACAAAAGCTTGTCTCTCTGGCCCCAATTGACTGGAAACAAAACGAGGGTAAAAGGTGTAATCTACGGTTCATGGTTGATACAATAATTGCCCTGGGACTCAAACAGGACACCTTCTCGAGGTGCTGCGAGGTGACCACCGGCTCCTGCATAGCAAGCAAACCTGTATCAGCATCTCACTGAATGTGTCACCTGCAGGCTACACATAGGAGGCTGCAGTAGGTGCATGAACCCATTGGGCTGTCGACCCTCCTTCCTCTGAGAGCAGGAAACTGAATTTCCATGTTGCCTTCCTTTGGCACATTAGATCTATCTTTCAACCCCATTCCGAGGATGTTTTGCTTCACTGGAAGATGATACTCATTGTGAGTTGTGAGGCACTAATAGCTAAGCAGGTCAGTTAAATCTTTGCCTTTGTCATTGGGGTGTACTGATATGCGCAGGGCAGTCTTCTGCCCTCTGGTACTCTATGCTTTCCTATTGCTGCTTGTTCATGATTCATAAATGTAAACACTCTGCTCTCAAAAGTGAAAGGTTTGCAAGACTCTTGATGTAACGAGCCTTTCCCACTCTTTGCCCTGGGGGTGAGAGGGCTGCTTTCTGCCTTTAACACCCTCAATTCTGGAGCGGCTGGCTCCAGCACTGAGAATAAGGGCCTAATCCTGGGGAGAAACGGGCAGAGCTCTGCGCCCTGCGTCCTCCACGCGTCCCTAACGCTCCCAAACGCGACCACAGCCCTTACGGGCACAGCCCTATGTCCGGTGCAGCCTCTATGGTGCAGCCACCCAGGTAGCTTAGGGTTAGCATATATGCTCTTCGGCATCAGCCTGGCCAACCTGGCCCCGGAGAGTGTCACAGCATGCTCTGTAATCCCCTACTGATGGTGGCCTTGGTGACGATGAACTTGCTGCAATACTGATGCCTTTTTTCCTCCCAGAAGCCCCAGCAGCCTAGTGAAATGAAGGGGCGTGCACATCTCACTGGCCTCTGTTTACCCTCTGGCTAACTGGAATGAGTTCCCAGGCAAATGTATCCATTTGGGAAAGAGCTAGGATTAGGAAGGCTCTTTCTACAGGCACGGTGGGAAAGAGTCAGAGAGCTACATGCCTGAGGCATCTTTCCTCCTCCCTCGCTCATTGTGTTCCCTAACTTCTAACTCTCTGCCAGGCCAGGCCCTGCTTCTTTTACTTCCAACCCCCCTGACCCCTCGTCTTCCACCTACTCCCCGCTCTATTATGCCTTCTCCTTTTTTGCTCTCTTCTATGGCCCTTTGAAAAGGAGTGCAGGCCTAGCTAAGGCTCATGAAGGAAATCTACCAACAAAAGAAACTTTCCTCGCTTATGGGAGGTGCTGTGAGACGAGTAAGAAGGGCTGAAGGGGTTATTGGGTTGTTGAGTTGGGAAGCATTCTCCCCCAGGGCAAAGAGTGGGAAAGGCTCGCTACAGCAAGAGTCTTTCAAATCTTTCAATTTTGAGAGCAGAGTGTTAACATTCAAAAATCATGAACAAGCAGCAATACGAAAGCATAAAGTAGCAGTGGACAGAAGATTGCCCTGCGCATATCAGTACACCCCAATGACAAAGGCAAAGATTTAACCGACCTGCTTAGCTATTGGTGCCTCAAACCTCACAGTGAGTATCATTTTCCAGTGAAGCAAAACATCCTCTGAATTGGGGTGAAAGAGAGATTTAATGTGCCAAAGGAAGGCAACATGGAAATTCAGTTTCCTGCTCTCTGAGGAAGGCGGGTCGACAGCCCAGTGGGTTAATGCACCTACTGCAGCCTCCTACGTGTAGCCTGCAGGCGACACATTCAGTTGCTGGTGAGATGCTGATACAGGTTTGCTTGCTACGCAGGGGCCGGTGGTCACCTCGCAGCGCCTCGAGAAGGTGTCCTGTTTGGGTCCCCGTGCAAATATCTTATCAACCATGACCCGTAGGTTACACTTTTTCCCCTCGTTTTTTTTCCAGTCAGTGGGGGCCAGAGAGACACGCTTTTCTAGGGGCGTTACCAAGGCCAGAGTGCAGAAAACAAAGGCACAGCTTTTAATAGGAATGCAGGTATTGAAGGGGCATTAGCTGTTGGCTGATCGCAGAGGGCAATGCGTACCCATTTTCAAAAGAGAAAAAAAATGATTTAAAAAAAAGAATTGCCCACGAGATTCCAGACATTGGATTAGAACTCAGGTCTCCAGCATTCCCGGACCAAGCACTTACCACTTGAGCCACTGGTGCTGTGCTTCTGAAAGCAGCTTTTGAGCGGATATATCTTTATTCTGCATGCCCCTGTATTGCATTGTGAAACATGTTCACTGGAGAAAATGAGCATAGAACATCTGTCCCCCCTAACTCCACCAAATACCAGCTAACTGCAGTGGTCTAGAGGTTAAGTGCTTGTGTTACAGCGCTGGGGGCCTGGGTTCGAGTCCTGCTTTCGGCACATAAACGTAATAGTTGGGTAAGGTGGAAGAAAGTGAGAGGTGGGACTGCGGAAGCGAGGGAGTGCAGGCTAAAGGAGGAGGTGGGGTAGGCTAAAGGAGCAGGTAGGGCAGATGCATGGGTCCCTGTGGAGAGGAGGCGGGGCTGGCTGAGTCGGGGTAGGACTAGAAGGGCATGGTGTAGGTTCCCTGGTAAAGGGGAGGGAGGGAGGGAGGAAGAAAGCATAGAGGAGGGACTCAGGAGGCCGGAAGTGCAGGGTACAAAGGAGCAGGCAGGTTCTGCTAAATGGTAGGGCCGCATGAGAAAAGAAAATGTCCATCCATTCCACCCTCCAATGGGCACCCTTTTGCACCTCCTCCATGGCCCCTTCCCGACCTTAGGACCCTCCTTTACACAGCCCCTCTCCATTCAGGGCCCTCTTACACCGCCCTCGGAGCCCACTTTATCCTCCATTCCCCTCTCGACCTACCAGCCCCTCCTCTTCTCCACAAGGACCCTTTCATCCAGCCCTACCTCGGCCTTTAGCCTGCCCCACCTCCTCCTTTTTTTACCCTGCACTCCCTCTCCCCCACCTCCACAGTCCCACCGCTCTGCTTTCTTCCACCCTCGCTTTACCAGGGAACTCATTACATAACCGCTGAACATTTTGGAAGGAGTGTGGGTACCCACAACTGATTACCCAACTATTCTGTTTATGTGCCGAAAGCAGGACTTGAACCCAGGCCCCCCAGCGCTGTAACACAAGCACTTAACCTCTAGGCCACTGCAGTTAGCTGGTATTTGGGGGAGCGGGGGGCCAGATGTCCTATCCTCGTTGGCTCCAGTGAACATGTTTCACAATGCAAATGGGTATGCTCACAGGGGCATGCAGGAGAAAGATATATATGCCCAAAAGCTGCTCTCAGAAGCACAGCCACCAGTGGCTCAAGTGGTAAGTGCTTGGTCTTGGAATGCTGGAGGCCTGAGTTCTAATCCAATGTCTGGAATCTCCTGAGCCTTTGAAAAAAAAAAAAAACAACTTTTTTACATTGAAAATGGATATGCATTGCCCTGCACGATCTGCCAACAGCCAATGCCCTTTCAATACCTGCATTCCCACTAACAGTTGTGCCTTTGTTTTCTGCACTCTGGTCTTGGTAATGCCCACACAAAAGCTTGTCTCTCTGGCCCCAATTGACTGGAAACAAAACGAGGGTAAAAGGTGTAATCTACGGTTCATGGTTGATACAATAATTGCCCTGGGACTCAAACAGGACACCTTCTCGAGGTGCTGCGAGGTGACCACCGGCTCCTGCATAGCAAGCAAACCTGTATCAGCATCTCACTGAATGTGTCACCTGCAGGCTACACATAGGAGGCTGCAGTAGGTGCATGAACCCATTGGGCTGTCGACCCTCCTTCCTCTGAGAGCAGGAAACTGAATTTCCATGTTGCCTTCCTTTGGCACATTAGATCTATCTTTCAACCCCATTCCGAGGATGTTTTGCTTCACTGGAAGATGATACTCATTGTGAGTTGTGAGGCACTAATAGCTAAGCAGGTCAGTTAAATCTTTGCCTTTGTCATTGGGGTGTACTGATATGCGCAGGGCAGTCTTCTGCCCTCTGGTACTCTATGCTTTCCTATTGCTGCTTGTTCATGATTCATAAATGTAAACACTCTGCTCTCAAAAGTGAAAGGTTTGCAAGACTCTTGATGTAACGAGCCTTTCCCACTCTTTGCCCTGGGGGTGAGAGGGCTGCTTTCTGCCTTTAACACCCTCAATTCTGGAGCGGCTGGCTCCAGCACTGAGAATAAGGGCCTAATCCTGGGGAGAAACGGGCAGAGCTCTGCGCCCTGCGTCCTCCACGCGTCCCTAACGCTCCCAAACGCGACCACAGCCCTTACGGGCACAGCCCTATGTCCGGTGCAGCCTCTATGGTGCAGCCACCCAGGTAGCTTAGGGTTAGCATATATGCTCTTCGGCATCAGCCTGGCCAACCTGGCCCCGGAGAGTGTCACAGCATGCTCTGTAATCCCCTACTGATGGTGGCCTTGGTGACGATGAACTTGCTGCAATACTGATGCCTTTTTTCCTCCCAGAAGCCCCAGCAGCCTAGTGAAATGAAGGGGCGTGCACATCTCACTGGCCTCTGTTTACCCTCTGGCTAACTGGAATGAGTTCCCAGGCAAATGTATCCATTTGGGAAAGAGCTAGGATTAGGAAGGCTCTTTCTACAGGCACGGTGGGAAAGAGTCAGAGAGCTACATGCCTGAGGCATCTTTCCTCCTCCCTCGCTCATTGTGTTCCCTAACTTCTAACTCTCTGCCAGGCCAGGCCCTGCTTCTTTTACTTCCAACCCCCCTGACCCCTCGTCTTCCACCTACTCCCCGCTCTATTATGCCTTCTCCTTTTTTGCTCTCTTCTATGGCCCTTTGAAAAGGAGTGCAGGCCTAGCTAAGGCTCATGAAGGAAATCTACCAACAAAAGAAACTTTCCTCGCTTATGGGAGGTGCTGTGAGACGAGTAAGAAGGGCTGAAGGGGTTATTGGGTTGTTGAGTTGGGAAGCATTCTCCCCCAGGGCAAAGAGTGGGAAAGGCTCGCTACAGCAAGAGTCTTTCAAATCTTTCAATTTTGAGAGCAGAGTGTTAACATTCAAAAATCATGAACAAGCAGCAATACGAAAGCATAAAGTAGCAGTGGACAGAAGATTGCCCTGCGCATATCAGTACACCCCAATGACAAAGGCAAAGATTTAACCGACCTGCTTAGCTATTGGTGCCTCAAACCTCACAGTGAGTATCATTTTCCAGTGAAGCAAAACATCCTCTGAATTGGGGTGAAAGAGAGATTTAATGTGCCAAAGGAAGGCAACATGGAAATTCAGTTTCCTGCTCTCTGAGGAAGGCGGGTCGACAGCCCAGTGGGTTAATGCACCTACTGCAGCCTCCTACGTGTAGCCTGCAGGCGACACATTCAGTTGCTGGTGAGATGCTGATACAGGTTTGCTTGCTACGCAGGGGCCGGTGGTCACCTCGCAGCGCCTCGAGAAGGTGTCCTGTTTGGGTCCCCGTGCAAATATCTTATCAACCATGACCCGTAGGTTACACTTTTTCCCCTCGTTTTTTTTCCAGTCAGTGGGGGCCAGAGAGACACGCTTTTCTAGGGGCGTTACCAAGGCCAGAGTGCAGAAAACAAAGGCACAGCTTTTAATAGGAATGCAGGTATTGAAGGGGCATTAGCTGTTGGCTGATCGCAGAGGGCAATGCGTACCCATTTTCAAAAGAGAAAAAAAATGATTTAAAAAAAAGAATTGCCCACGAGATTCCAGACATTGGATTAGAACTCAGGTCTCCAGCATTCCCGGACCAAGCACTTACCACTTGAGCCACTGGTGCTGTGCTTCTGAAAGCAGCTTTTGAGCGGATATATCTTTATTCTGCATGCCCCTGTATTGCATTGTGAAACATGTTCACTGGAGAAAATGAGCATAGAACATCTGTCCCCCCCTAACTCCACCAAATACCAGCTAACTGCAGTGGTCTAGAGGTTAAGTGCTTGTGTTACAGCGCTGGGGGCCTGGGTTCGAGTCCTGCTTTCGGCACATAAACGTAATAGTTGGGTAAGGTGGAAGAAAGTGAGAGGTGGGACTGCGGAAGCGAGGGAGTGCAGGCTAAAGGAGGAGGTGGGGTAGGCTAAAGGAGCAGGTAGGGCAGATGCATGGGTCCCTGTGGAGAGGAGGCGGGGCTGGCTGAGTCGGGGTAGGACTAGAAGGGCATGGTGTAGGTTCCCTGGTAAAGGGGAGGGAGGGAGGGAGGAAGAAAGCATAGAGGAGGGACTCAGGAGGCCGGAAGTGCAGGGTACAAAGGAGCAGGCAGGTTCTGCTAAATGGTAGGGCCGCATGAGAAAAGAAAATGTCCATCCATTCCACCCTCCAATGGGCACCCTTTTGCACCTCCTCCATGGCCCCTTCCCGACCTTAGGACCCTCCTTTACACAGCCCCTCTCCATTCAGGGCCCTCTTACACCGCCCTCGGAGCCCACTTTATCCTCCATTCCCCTCTCGACCTACCAGCCCCTCCTCTTCTCCACAAGGACCCTTTCATCCAGCCCTACCTCGGCCTTTAGCCTGCCCCACCTCCTCCTTTTTTTACCCTGCACTCCCTCTCCCCCCACCTCCACAGTCCCACCGCTCTGCTTTCTTCCACCCTCGCTTTACCAGGGAACTCATTACATAACCGCTGAACATTTTGGAAGGAGTGTGGGTACCCACAACTGATTACCCAACTATTCTGTTTATGTGCCGAAAGCAGGACTTGAACCCAGGCCCCCCAGCGCTGTAACACAAGCACTTAACCTCTAGGCCACTGCAGTTAGCTGGTATTTGGGGGAGCGGGGGGCCAGATGTCCTATCCTCGTTGGCTCCAGTGAACATGTTTCACAATGCAAATGGGTATGCTCACAGGGGCATGCAGGAGAAAGATATATATGCCCAAAAGCTGCTCTCAGAAGCACAGCCACCAGTGGCTCAAGTGGTAAGTGCTTGGTCTTGGAATGCTGGAGGCCTGAGTTCTAATCCAATGTCTGGAATCTCCTGAGCCTTTGAAAAAAAAAAAAAACAACTTTTTTACATTGAAAATGGATATGCATTGCCCTGCACGATCTGCCAACAGCCAATGCCCTTTCAATACCTGCATTCCCACTAACAGTTGTGCCTTTGTTTTCTGCACTCTGGTCTTGGTAATGCCCACACAAAAGCTTGTCTCTCTGGCCCCAATTGACTGGAAACAAAACGAGGGTAAAAGGTGTAATCTACGGTTCATGGTTGATACAATAATTGCCCTGGGACTCAAACAGGACACCTTCTCGAGGTGCTGCGAGGTGACCACCGGCTCCTGCATAGCAAGCAAACCTGTATCAGCATCTCACTGAATGTGTCACCTGCAGGCTACACATAGGAGGCTGCAGTAGGTGCATGAACCCATTGGGCTGTCGACCCTCCTTCCTCTGAGAGCAGGAAACTGAATTTCCATGTTGCCTTCCTTTGGCACATTAGATCTATCTTTCAACCCCATTCCGAGGATGTTTTGCTTCACTGGAAGATGATACTCATTGTGAGTTGTGAGGCACTAATAGCTAAGCAGGTCAGTTAAATCTTTGCCTTTGTCATTGGGGTGTACTGATATGCGCAGGGCAGTCTTCTGCCCTCTGGTACTCTATGCTTTCCTATTGCTGCTTGTTCATGATTCATAAATGTAAACACTCTGCTCTCAAAAGTGAAAGGTTTGCAAGACTCTTGATGTAACGAGCCTTTCCCACTCTTTGCCCTGGGGGTGAGAGGGCTGCTTTCTGCCTTTAACACCCTCAATTCTGGAGCGGCTGGCTCCAGCACTGAGAATAAGGGCCTAATCCTGGGGAGAAACGGGCAGAGCTCTGCGCCCTGCGTCCTCCACGCGTCCCTAACGCTCCCAAACGCGACCACAGCCCTTACGGGCACAGCCCTATGTCCGGTGCAGCCTCTATGGTGCAGCCACCCAGGTAGCTTAGGGTTAGCATATATGCTCTTCGGCATCAGCCTGGCCAACCTGGCCCCGGAGAGTGTCACAGCATGCTCTGTAATCCCCTACTGATGGTGGCCTTGGTGACGATGAACTTGCTGCAATACTGATGCCTTTTTTCCTCCCAGAAGCCCCAGCAGCCTAGTGAAATGAAGGGGCGTGCACATCTCACTGGCCTCTGTTTACCCTCTGGCTAACTGGAATGAGTTCCCAGGCAAATGTATCCATTTGGGAAAGAGCTAGGATTAGGAAGGCTCTTTCTACAGGCACGGTGGGAAAGAGTCAGAGAGCTACATGCCTGAGGCATCTTTCCTCCTCCCTCGCTCATTGTGTTCCCTAACTTCTAACTCTCTGCCAGGCCAGGCCCTGCTTCTTTTACTTCCAACCCCCCTGACCCCTCGTCTTCCACCTACTCCCCGCTCTATTATGCCTTCTCCTTTTTTGCTCTCTTCTATGGCCCTTTGAAAAGGAGTGCAGGCCTAGCTAAGGCTCATGAAGGAAATCTACCAACAAAAGAAACTTTCCTCGCTTATGGGAGGTGCTGTGAGACGAGTAAGAAGGGCTGAAGGGGTTATTGGGTTGTTGAGTTGGGAAGCATTCTCCCCCAGGGCAAAGAGTGGGAAAGGCTCGCTACAGCAAGAGTCTTTCAAATCTTTCAATTTTGAGAGCAGAGTGTTAACATTCAAAAATCATGAACAAGCAGCAATACGAAAGCATAAAGTAGCAGTGGACAGAAGATTGCCCTGCGCATATCAGTACACCCCAATGACAAAGGCAAAGATTTAACCGACCTGCTTAGCTATTGGTGCCTCAAACCTCACAGTGAGTATCATTTTCCAGTGAAGCAAAACATCCTCTGAATTGGGGTGAAAGAGAGATTTAATGTGCCAAAGGAAGGCAACATGGAAATTCAGTTTCCTGCTCTCTGAGGAAGGCGGGTCGACAGCCCAGTGGGTTAATGCACCTACTGCAGCCTCCTACGTGTAGCCTGCAGGCGACACATTCAGTTGCTGGTGAGATGCTGATACAGGTTTGCTTGCTACGCAGGGGCCGGTGGTCACCTCGCAGCGCCTCGAGAAGGTGTCCTGTTTGGGTCCCCGTGCAAATATCTTATCAACCATGACCCGTAGGTTACACTTTTTCCCCTCGTTTTTTTTCCAGTCAGTGGGGGCCAGAGAGACACGCTTTTCTAGGGGCGTTACCAAGGCCAGAGTGCAGAAAACAAAGGCACAGCTTTTAATAGGAATGCAGGTATTGAAGGGGCATTAGCTGTTGGCTGATCGCAGAGGGCAATGCGTACCCATTTTCAAAAGAGAAAAAAAATGATTTAAAAAAAAGAATTGCCCACGAGATTCCAGACATTGGATTAGAACTCAGGTCTCCAGCATTCCCGGACCAAGCACTTACCACTTGAGCCACTGGTGCTGTGCTTCTGAAAGCAGCTTTTGAGCGGATATATCTTTATTCTGCATGCCCCTGTATTGCATTGTGAAACATGTTCACTGGAGAAAATGAGCATAGAACATCTGTCCCCCCTAACTCCACCAAATACCAGCTAACTGCAGTGGTCTAGAGGTTAAGTGCTTGTGTTACAGCGCTGGGGGCCTGGGTTCGAGTCCTGCTTTCGGCACATAAACGTAATAGTTGGGTAAGGTGGAAGAAAGTGAGAGGTGGGACTGCGGAAGCGAGGGAGTGCAGGCTAAAGGAGGAGGTGGGGTAGGCTAAAGGAGCAGGTAGGGCAGATGCATGGGTCCCTGTGGAGAGGAGGCGGGGCTGGCTGAGTCGGGGTAGGACTAGAAGGGCATGGTGTAGGTTCCCTGGTAAAGGGGAGGGAGGGAGGGAGGAAGAAAGCATAGAGGAGGGACTCAGGAGGCCGGAAGTGCAGGGTACAAAGGAGCAGGCAGGTTCTGCTAAATGGTAGGGCCGCATGAGAAAAGAAAATGTCCATCCATTCCACCCTCCAATGGGCACCCTTTTGCACCTCCTCCATGGCCCCTTCCCGACCTTAGGACCCTCCTTTACACAGCCCCTCTCCATTCAGGGCCCTCTTACACCGCCCTCGGAGCCCACTTTATCCTCCATTCCCCTCTCGACCTACCAGCCCCTCCTCTTCTCCACAAGGACCCTTTCATCCAGCCCTACCTCGGCCTTTAGCCTGCCCCACCTCCTCCTTTTTTTACCCTGCACTCCCTCTCCCCCACCTCCACAGTCCCACCGCTCTGCTTTCTTCCACCCTCGCTTTACCAGGGAACTCATTACATAACCGCTGAACATTTTGGAAGGAGTGTGGGTACCCACAACTGATTACCCAACTATTCTGTTTATGTGCCGAAAGCAGGACTTGAACCCAGGCCCCCCAGCGCTGTAACACAAGCACTTAACCTCTAGGCCACTGCAGTTAGCTGGTATTTGGGGGAGCGGGGGGCCAGATGTCCTATCCTCGTTGGCTCCAGTGAACATGTTTCACAATGCAAATGGGTATGCTCACAGGGGCATGCAGGAGAAAGATATATATGCCCAAAAGCTGCTCTCAGAAGCACAGCCACCAGTGGCTCAAGTGGTAAGTGCTTGGTCTTGGAATGCTGGAGGCCTGAGTTCTAATCCAATGTCTGGAATCTCCTGAGCCTTTGAAAAAAAAAAAAAACAACTTTTTTACATTGAAAATGGATATGCATTGCCCTGCACGATCTGCCAACAGCCAATGCCCTTTCAATACCTGCATTCCCACTAACAGTTGTGCCTTTGTTTTCTGCACTCTGGTCTTGGTAATGCCCACACAAAAGCTTGTCTCTCTGGCCCCAATTGACTGGAAACAAAACGAGGGTAAAAGGTGTAATCTACGGTTCATGGTTGATACAATAATTGCCCTGGGACTCAAACAGGACACCTTCTCGAGGTGCTGCGAGGTGACCACCGGCTCCTGCATAGCAAGCAAACCTGTATCAGCATCTCACTGAATGTGTCACCTGCAGGCTACACATAGGAGGCTGCAGTAGGTGCATGAACCCATTGGGCTGTCGACCCTCCTTCCTCTGAGAGCAGGAAACTGAATTTCCATGTTGCCTTCCTTTGGCACATTAGATCTATCTTTCAACCCCATTCCGAGGATGTTTTGCTTCACTGGAAGATGATACTCATTGTGAGTTGTGAGGCACTAATAGCTAAGCAGGTCAGTTAAATCTTTGCCTTTGTCATTGGGGTGTACTGATATGCACAGGGCAGTCTTCTGCCCTCTGGTACTCTATGCTTTCCTATTGCTGCTTGTTCATGATTCATAAATGTAAACACTCTGCTCTCAAAAGTGAAAGGTTTGCAAGACTCTTGATGTAACGAGCCTTTCCCACTCTTTGCCCTGGGGGTGAGAGGGCTGCTTTCTGCCTTTAACACCCTCAATTCTGGAGCGGCTGGCTCCAGCACTGAGAATAAGGGCCTAATCCTGGGGAGAAACGGGCAGAGCTCTGCGCCCTGCGTCCTCCACGCGTCCCTAACGCTCCCAAACGCGACCACAGCCCTTACGGGCACAGCCCTATGTCCGGTGCAGCCTCTATGGTGCAGCCACCCAGGTAGCTTAGGGTTAGCATATATGCTCTTCGGCATCAGCCTGGCCAACCTGGCCCCGGAGAGTGTCACAGCATGCTCTGTAATCCCCTACTGATGGTGGCCTTGGTGACGATGAACTTGCTGCAATACTGATGCCTTTTTTCCTCCCAGAAGCCCCAGCAGCCTAGTGAAATGAAGGGGCGTGCACATCTCACTGGCCTCTGTTTACCCTCTGGCTAACTGGAATGAGTTCCCAGGCAAATGTATCCATTTGGGAAAGAGCTAGGATTAGGAAGGCTCTTTCTACAGGCACGGTGGGAAAGAGTCAGAGAGCTACATGCCTGAGGCATCTTTCCTCCTCCCTCGCTCATTGTGTTCCCTAACTTCTAACTCTCTGCCAGGCCAGGCCCTGCTTCTTTTACTTCCAACCCCCCTGACCCCTCGTCTTCCACCTACTCCCCGCTCTATTATGCCTTCTCCTTTTTTGCTCTCTTCTATGGCCCTTTGAAAAGGAGTGCAGGCCTAGCTAAGGCTCATGAAGGAAATCTACCAACAAAAGAAACTTTCCTCACTTATGGGAGGTGCTGTGAGACGAGTAAGAAGGGCTGAAGGGGTTATTGGGTTGTTGAGTTGGGAAGCATTCTCCCCCAGGGCAAAGAGTGGGAAAGGCTCGCTACAGCAAGAGTCTTTCAAATCTTTCAATTTTGAGAGCAGAGTGTTAACATTCAAAAATCATGAACAAGCAGCAATACGAAAGCATAAAGTAGCAGTGGACAGAAGATTGCCCTGCGCATATCAGTACACCCCAATGACAAAGGCAAAGATTTAACCGACCTGCTTAGCTATTGGTGCCTCAAACCTCACAGTGAGTATCATTTTCCAGTGAAGCAAAACATCCTCTGAATTGGGGTGAAAGAGAGATTTAATGTGCCAAAGGAAGGCAACATGGAAATTCAGTTTCCTGCTCTCTGAGGAAGGCGGGTCGACAGCCCAGTGGGTTAATGCACCTACTGCAGCCTCCTACGTGTAGCCTGCAGGCGACACATTCAGTTGCTGGTGAGATGCTGATACAGGTTTGCTTGCTACGCAGGGGCCGGTGGTCACCTCGCAGCGCCTCGAGAAGGTGTCCTGTTTGGGTCCCCGTGCAAATATCTTATCAACCATGACCCGTAGGTTACACTTTTTCCCCTCGTTTTTTTTCCAGTCAGTGGGGGCCAGAGAGACACGCTTTTCTAGGGGCGTTACCAAGGCCAGAGTGCAGAAAACAAAGGCACAGCTTTTAATAGGAATGCAGGTATTGAAGGGGCATTAGCTGTTGGCTGATCGCAGAGGGCAATGCGTACCCATTTTCAAAAGAGAAAAAAAATGATTTAAAAAAAAGAATTGCCCACGAGATTCCAGACATTGGATTAGAACTCAGGTCTCCAGCATTCCCGGACCAAGCACTTACCACTTGAGCCACTGGTGCTGTGCTTCTGAAAGCAGCTTTTGAGCGGATATATCTTTATTCTGCATGCCCCTGTATTGCATTGTGAAACATGTTCACTGGAGAAAATGAGCATAGAACATCTGTCCCCCCTAACTCCACCAAATACCAGCTAACTGCAGTGGTCTAGAGGTTAAGTGCTTGTGTTACAGCGCTGGGGGCCTGGGTTCGAGTCCTGCTTTCGGCACATAAACGTAATAGTTGGGTAAGGTGGAAGAAAGTGAGAGGTGGGACTGCGGAAGCGAGGGAGTGCAGGCTAAAGGAGGAGGTGGGGTAGGCTAAAGGAGCAGGTAGGGCAGATGCATGGGTCCCTGTGGAGAGGAGGCGGGGCTGGCTGAGTCGGGGTAGGACTAGAAGGGCATGGTGTAGGTTCCCTGGTAAAGGGGAGGGAGGGAGGGAGGAAGAAAGCATAGAGGAGGGACTCAGGAGGCCGGAAGTGCAGGGTACAAAGGAGCAGGCAGGTTCTGCTAAATGGTAGGGCCGCATGAGAAAAGAAAATGTCCATCCATTCCACCCTCCAATGGGCACCCTTTTGCACCTCCTCCATGGCCCCTTCCCGACCTTAGGACCCTCCTTTACACAGCCCCTCTCCATTCAGGGCCCTCTTACACCGCCCTCGGAGCCCACTTTATCCTCCATTCCCCTCTCGACCTACCAGCCCCTCCTCTTCTCCACAAGGACCCTTTCATCCAGCCCTACCTCGGCCTTTAGCCTGCCCCACCTCCTCCTTTTTTTACCCTGCACTCCCTCTCCCCCACCTCCACAGTCCCACCGCTCTGCTTTCTTCCACCCTCGCTTTACCAGGGAACTCATTACATAACCGCTGAACATTTTGGAAGGAGTGTGGGTACCCACAACTGATTACCCAACTATTCTGTTTATGTGCCGAAAGCAGGACTTGAACCCAGGCCCCCCAGCGCTGTAACACAAGCACTTAACCTCTAGGCCACTGCAGTTAGCTGGTATTTGGGGGAGCGGGGGGCCAGATGTCCTATCCTCGTTGGCTCCAGTGAACATGTTTCACAATGCAAATGGGTATGCTCACAGGGGCATGCAGGAGAAAGATATATATGCCCAAAAGCTGCTCTCAGAAGCACAGCCACCAGTGGCTCAAGTGGTAAGTGCTTGGTCTTGGAATGCTGGAGGCCTGAGTTCTAATCCAATGTCTGGAATCTCCTGAGCCTTTGAAAAAAAAAAAAAACAACTTTTTTACATTGAAAATGGATATGCATTGCCCTGCACGATCTGCCAACAGCCAATGCCCTTTCAATACCTGCATTCCCACTAACAGTTGTGCCTTTGTTTTCTGCACTCTGGTCTTGGTAATGCCCACACAAAAGCTTGTCTCTCTGGCCCCAATTGACTGGAAACAAAACGAGGGTAAAAGGTGTAATCTACGGTTCATGGTTGATACAATAATTGCCCTGGGACTCAAACAGGACACCTTCTCGAGGTGCTGCGAGGTGACCACCGGCTCCTGCATAGCAAGCAAACCTGTATCAGCATCTCACTGAATGTGTCACCTGCAGGCTACACATAGGAGGCTGCAGTAGGTGCATGAACCCATTGGGCTGTCGACCCTCCTTCCTCTGAGAGCAGGAAACTGAATTTCCATGTTGCCTTCCTTTGGCACATTAGATCTATCTTTCAACCCCATTCCGAGGATGTTTTGCTTCACTGGAAGATGATACTCATTGTGAGTTGTGAGGCACTAATAGCTAAGCAGGTCAGTTAAATCTTTGCCTTTGTCATTGGGGTGTACTGATATGCGCAGGGCAGTCTTCTGCCCTCTGGTACTCTATGCTTTCCTATTGCTGCTTGTTCATGATTCATAAATGTAAACACTCTGCTCTCAAAAGTGAAAGGTTTGCAAGACTCTTGATGTAACGAGCCTTTCCCACTCTTTGCCCTGGGGGTGAGAGGGCTGCTTTCTGCCTTTAACACCCTCAATTCTGGAGCGGCTGGCTCCAGCACTGAGAATAAGGGCCTAATCCTGGGGAGAAACGGGCAGAGCTCTGCGCCCTGCGTCCTCCACGCGTCCCTAACGCTCCCAAACGCGACCACAGCCCTTACGGGCACAGCCCTATGTCCGGTGCAGCCTCTATGGTGCAGCCACCCAGGTAGCTTAGGGTTAGCATATATGCTCTTCGGCATCAGCCTGGCCAACCTGGCCCCGGAGAGTGTCACAGCATGCTCTGTAATCCCCTACTGATGGTGGCCTTGGTGACGATGAACTTGCTGCAATACTGATGCCTTTTTTCCTCCCAGAAGCCCCAGCAGCCTAGTGAAATGAAGGGGCGTGCACATCTCACTGGCCTCTGTTTACCCTCTGGCTAACTGGAATGAGTTCCCAGGCAAATGTATCCATTTGGGAAAGAGCTAGGATTAGGAAGGCTCTTTCTACAGGCACGGTGGGAAAGAGTCAGAGAGCTACATGCCTGAGGCATCTTTCCTCCTCCCTCGCTCATTGTGTTCCCTAACTTCTAACTCTCTGCCAGGCCAGGCCCTGCTTCTTTTACTTCCAACCCCCCTGACCCCTCGTCTTCCACCTACTCCCCGCTCTATTATGCCTTCTCCTTTTTTGCTCTCTTCTATGGCCCTTTGAAAAGGAGTGCAGGCCTAGCTAAGGCTCATGAAGGAAATCTACCAACAAAAGAAACTTTCCTCGCTTATGGGAGGTGCTGTGAGACGAGTAAGAAGGGCTGAAGGGGTTATTGGGTTGTTGAGTTGGGAAGCATTCTCCCCCAGGGCAAAGAGTGGGAAAGGCTCGCTACAGCAAGAGTCTTTCAAATCTTTCAATTTTGAGAGCAGAGTGTTAACATTCAAAAATCATGAACAAGCAGCAATACGAAAGCATAAAGTAGCAGTGGACAGAAGATTGCCCTGCGCATATCAGTACACCCCAATGACAAAGGCAAAGATTTAACCGACCTGCTTAGCTATTGGTGCCTCAAACCTCACAGTGAGTATCATTTTCCAGTGAAGCAAAACATCCTCTGAATTGGGGTGAAAGAGAGATTTAATGTGCCAAAGGAAGGCAACATGGAAATTCAGTTTCCTGCTCTCTGAGGAAGGCGGGTCGACAGCCCAGTGGGTTAATGCACCTACTGCAGCCTCCTACGTGTAGCCTGCAGGCGACACATTCAGTTGCTGGTGAGATGCTGATACAGGTTTGCTTGCTACGCAGGGGCCGGTGGTCACCTCGCAGCGCCTCGAGAAGGTGTCCTGTTTGGGTCCCCGTGCAAATATCTTATCAACCATGACCCGTAGGTTACACTTTTTCCCCTCGTTTTTTTTCCAGTCAGTGGGGGCCAGAGAGACACGCTTTTCTAGGGGCGTTACCAAGGCCAGAGTGCAGAAAACAAAGGCACAGCTTTTAATAGGAATGCAGGTATTGAAGGGGCATTAGCTGTTGGCTGATCGCAGAGGGCAATGCGTACCCATTTTCAAAAGAGAAAAAAAATGATTTAAAAAAAAGAATTGCCCACGAGATTCCAGACATTGGATTAGAACTCAGGTCTCCAGCATTCCCGGACCAAGCACTTACCACTTGAGCCACTGGTGCTGTGCTTCTGAAAGCAGCTTTTGAGCGGATATATCTTTATTCTGCATGCCCCTGTATTGCATTGTGAAACATGTTCACTGGAGAAAATGAGCATAGAACATCTGTCCCCCCTAACTCCACCAAATACCAGCTAACTGCAGTGGTCTAGAGGTTAAGTGCTTGTGTTACAGCGCTGGGGGCCTGGGTTCGAGTCCTGCTTTCGGCACATAAACGTAATAGTTGGGTAAGGTGGAAGAAAGTGAGAGGTGGGACTGCGGAAGCGAGGGAGTGCAGGCTAAAGGAGGAGGTGGGGTAGGCTAAAGGAGCAGGTAGGGCAGATGCATGGGTCCCTGTGGAGAGGAGGCGGGGCTGGCTGAGTCGGGGTAGGACTAGAAGGGCATGGTGTAGGTTCCCTGGTAAAGGGGAGGGAGGGAGGGAGGAAGAAAGCATAGAGGAGGGACTCAGGAGGCCGGAAGTGCAGGGTACAAAGGAGCAGGCAGGTTCTGCTAAATGGTAGGGCCGCATGAGAAAAGAAAATGTCCATCCATTCCACCCTCCAATGGGCACCCTTTTGCACCTCCTCCATGGCCCCTTCCCGACCTTAGGACCCTCCTTTACACAGCCCCTCTCCATTCAGGGCCCTCTTACACCGCCCTCGGAGCCCACTTTATCCTCCATTCCCCTCTCGACCTACCAGCCCCTCCTCTTCTCCACAAGGACCCTTTCATCCAGCCCTACCTCGGCCTTTAGCCTGCCCCACCTCCTCCTTTTTTTACCCTGCACTCCCTCTCCCCCACCTCCACAGTCCCACCGCTCTGCTTTCTTCCACCCTCGCTTTACCAGGGAACTCATTACATAACCGCTGAACATTTTGGAAGGAGTGTGGGTACCCACAACTGATTACCCAACTATTCTGTTTATGTGCCGAAAGCAGGACTTGAACCCAGGCCCCCCAGCGCTGTAACACAAGCACTTAACCTCTAGGCCACTGCAGTTAGCTGGTATTTGGGGGAGCGGGGGGCCAGATGTCCTATCCTCGTTGGCTCCAGTGAACATGTTTCACAATGCAAATGGGTATGCTCACAGGGGCATGCAGGAGAAAGATATATATGCCCAAAAGCTGCTCTCAGAAGCACAGCCACCAGTGGCTCAAGTGGTAAGTGCTTGGTCTTGGAATGCTGGAGGCCTGAGTTCTAATCCAATGTCTGGAATCTCCTGAGCCTTTGAAAAAAAAAAAAAACAACTTTTTTACATTGAAAATGGATATGCATTGCCCTGCACGATCTGCCAACAGCCAATGCCCTTTCAATACCTGCATTCCCACTAACAGTTGTGCCTTTGTTTTCTGCACTCTGGTCTTGGTAATGCCCACACAAAAGCTTGTCTCTCTGGCCCCAATTGACTGGAAACAAAACGAGGGTAAAAGGTGTAATCTACGGTTCATGGTTGATACAATAATTGCCCTGGGACTCAAACAGGACACCTTCTCGAGGTGCTGCGAGGTGACCACCGGCTCCTGCATAGCAAGCAAACCTGTATCAGCATCTCACTGAATGTGTCACCTGCAGGCTACACATAGGAGGCTGCAGTAGGTGCATGAACCCATTGGGCTGTCGACCCTCCTTCCTCTGAGAGCAGGAAACTGAATTTCCATGTTGCCTTCCTTTGGCACATTAGATCTATCTTTCAACCCCATTCCGAGGATGTTTTGCTTCACTGGAAGATGATACTCATTGTGAGTTGTGAGGCACTAATAGCTAAGCAGGTCAGTTAAATCTTTGCCTTTGTCATTGGGGTGTACTGATATGCGCAGGGCAGTCTTCTGCCCTCTGGTACTCTATGCTTTCCTATTGCTGCTTGTTCATGATTCATAAATGTAAACACTCTGCTCTCAAAAGTGAAAGGTTTGCAAGACTCTTGATGTAACGAGCCTTTCCCACTCTTTGCCCTGGGGGTGAGAGGGCTGCTTTCTGCCTTTAACACCCTCAATTCTGGAGCGGCTGGCTCCAGCACTGAGAATAAGGGCCTAATCCTGGGGAGAAACGGGCAGAGCTCTGCGCCCTGCGTCCTCCACGCGTCCCTAACGCTCCCAAACGCGACCACAGCCCTTACGGGCACAGCCCTATGTCCGGTGCAGCCTCTATGGTGCAGCCACCCAGGTAGCTTAGGGTTAGCATATATGCTCTTCGGCATCAGCCTGGCCAACCTGGCCCCGGAGAGTGTCACAGCATGCTCTGTAATCCCCTACTGATGGTGGCCTTGGTGACGATGAACTTGCTGCAATACTGATGCCTTTTTTCCTCCCAGAAGCCCCAGCAGCCTAGTGAAATGAAGGGGCGTGCACATCTCACTGGCCTCTGTTTACCCTCTGGCTAACTGGAATGAGTTCCCAGGCAAATGTATCCATTTGGGAAAGAGCTAGGATTAGGAAGGCTCTTTCTACAGGCACGGTGGGAAAGAGTCAGAGAGCTACATGCCTGAGGCATCTTTCCTCCTCCCTCGCTCATTGTGTTCCCTAACTTCTAACTCTCTGCCAGGCCAGGCCCTGCTTCTTTTACTTCCAACCCCCCTGACCCCTCGTCTTCCACCTACTCCCCGCTCTATTATGCCTTCTCCTTTTTTGCTCTCTTCTATGGCCCTTTGAAAAGGAGTGCAGGCCTAGCTAAGGCTCATGAAGGAAATCTACCAACAAAAGAAACTTTCCTCGCTTATGGGAGGTGCTGTGAGACGAGTAAGAAGGGCTGAAGGGGTTATTGGGTTGTTGAGTTGGGAAGCATTCTCCCCCAGGGCAAAGAGTGGGAAAGGCTCGCTACAGCAAGAGTCTTTCAAATCTTTCAATTTTGAGAGCAGAGTGTTAACATTCAAAAATCATGAACAAGCAGCAATACGAAAGCATAAAGTAGCAGTGGACAGAAGATTGCCCTGCGCATATCAGTACACCCCAATGACAAAGGCAAAGATTTAACCGACCTGCTTAGCTATTGGTGCCTCAAACCTCACAGTGAGTATCATTTTCCAGTGAAGCAAAACATCCTCTGAATTGGGGTGAAAGAGAGATTTAATGTGCCAAAGGAAGGCAACATGGAAATTCAGTTTCCTGCTCTCTGAGGAAGGCGGGTCGACAGCCCAGTGGGTTAATGCACCTACTGCAGCCTCCTACGTGTAGCCTGCAGGCGACACATTCAGTTGCTGGTGAGATGCTGATACAGGTTTGCTTGCTACGCAGGGGCCGGTGGTCACCTCGCAGCGCCTCGAGAAGGTGTCCTGTTTGGGTCCCCGTGCAAATATCTTATCAACCATGACCCGTAGGTTACACTTTTTCCCCTCGTTTTTTTTCCAGTCAGTGGGGGCCAGAGAGACACGCTTTTCTAGGGGCGTTACCAAGGCCAGAGTGCAGAAAACAAAGGCACAGCTTTTAATAGGAATGCAGGTATTGAAGGGGCATTAGCTGTTGGCTGATCGCAGAGGGCAATGCGTACCCATTTTCAAAAGAGAAAAAAAATGATTTAAAAAAAAGAATTGCCCACGAGATTCCAGACATTGGATTAGAACTCAGGTCTCCAGCATTCCCGGACCAAGCACTTACCACTTGAGCCACTGGTGCTGTGCTTCTGAAAGCAGCTTTTGAGCGGATATATCTTTATTCTGCATGCCCCTGTATTGCATTGTGAAACATGTTCACTGGAGAAAATGAGCATAGAACATCTGTCCCCCCTAACTCCACCAAATACCAGCTAACTGCAGTGGTCTAGAGGTTAAGTGCTTGTGTTACAGCGCTGGGGGCCTGGGTTCGAGTCCTGCTTTCGGCACATAAACGTAATAGTTGGGTAAGGTGGAAGAAAGTGAGAGGTGGGACTGCGGAAGCGAGGGAGTGCAGGCTAAAGGAGGAGGTGGGGTAGGCTAAAGGAGCAGGTAGGGCAGATGCATGGGTCCCTGTGGAGAGGAGGCGGGGCTGGCTGAGTCGGGGTAGGACTAGAAGGGCATGGTGTAGGTTCCCTGGTAAAGGGGAGGGAGGGAGGGAGGAAGAAAGCATAGAGGAGGGACTCAGGAGGCCGGAAGTGCAGGGTACAAAGGAGCAGGCAGGTTCTGCTAAATGGTAGGGCCGCATGAGAAAAGAAAATGTCCATCCATTCCACCCTCCAATGGGCACCCTTTTGCACCTCCTCCATGGCCCCTTCCCGACCTTAGGACCCTCCTTTACACAGCCCCTCTCCATTCAGGGCCCTCTTACACCGCCCTCGGAGCCCACTTTATCCTCCATTCCCCTCTCGACCTACCAGCCCCTCCTCTTCTCCACAAGGACCCTTTCATCCAGCCCTACCTCGGCCTTTAGCCTGCCCCACCTCCTCCTTTTTTTACCCTGCACTCCCTCTCCCCCACCTCCACAGTCCCACCGCTCTGCTTTCTTCCACCCTCGCTTTACCAGGGAACTCATTACATAACCGCTGAACATTTTGGAAGGAGTGTGGGTACCCACAACTGATTACCCAACTATTCTGTTTATGTGCCGAAAGCAGGACTTGAACCCAGGCCCCCCAGCGCTGTAACACAAGCACTTAACCTCTAGGCCACTGCAGTTAGCTGGTATTTGGGGGAGCGGGGGGCCAGATGTCCTATCCTCGTTGGCTCCAGTGAACATGTTTCACAATGCAAATGGGTATGCTCACAGGGGCATGCAGGAGAAAGATATATATGCCCAAAAGCTGCTCTCAGAAGCACAGCCACCAGTGGCTCAAGTGGTAAGTGCTTGGTCTTGGAATGCTGGAGGCCTGAGTTCTAATCCAATGTCTGGAATCTCCTGAGCCTTTGAAAAAAAAAAAAAAAAACTTTTTTACATTGAAAATGGATATGCATTGCCCTGCACGATCTGCCAACAGCCAATGCCCTTTCAATACCTGCATTCCCACTAACAGTTGTGCCTTTGTTTTCTGCACTCTGGTCTTGGTAATGCCCACACAAAAGCTTGTCTCTCTGGCCCCAATTGACTGGAAACAAAACGAGGGTAAAAGGTGTAATCTACGGTTCATGGTTGATACAATAATTGCCCTGGGACTCAAACAGGACACCTTCTCGAGGTGCTGCGAGGTGACCACCGGCTCCTGCATAGCAAGCAAACCTGTATCAGCATCTCACTGAATGTGTCACCTGCAGGCTACACATAGGAGGCTGCAGTAGGTGCATGAACCCATTGGGCTGTCGACCCTCCTTCCTCTGAGAGCAGGAAACTGAATTTCCATGTTGCCTTCCTTTGGCACATTAGATCTATCTTTCAACCCCATTCCGAGGATGTTTTGCTTCACTGGAAGATGATACTCATTGTGAGTTGTGAGGCACTAATAGCTAAGCAGGTCAGTTAAATCTTTGCCTTTGTCATTGGGGTGTACTGATATGCGCAGGGCAGTCTTCTGCCCTCTGGTACTCTATGCTTTCCTATTGCTGCTTGTTCATGATTCATAAATGTAAACACTCTGCTCTCAAAAGTGAAAGGTTTGCAAGACTCTTGATGTAACGAGCCTTTCCCACTCTTTGCCCTGGGGGTGAGAGGGCTGCTTTCTGCCTTTAACACCCTCAATTCTGGAGCGGCTGGCTCCAGCACTGAGAATAAGGGCCTAATCCTGGGGAGAAACGGGCAGAGCTCTGCGCCCTGCGTCCTCCACGCGTCCCTAACGCTCCCAAACGCGACCACAGCCCTTACGGGCACAGCCCTATGTCCGGTGCAGCCTCTATGGTGCAGCCACCCAGGTAGCTTAGGGTTAGCATATATGCTCTTCGGCATCAGCCTGGCCAACCTGGCCCCGGAGAGTGTCACAGCATGCTCTGTAATCCCCTACTGATGGTGGCCTTGGTGACGATGAACTTGCTGCAATACTGATGCCTTTTTTCCTCCCAGAAGCCCCAGCAGCCTAGTGAAATGAAGGGGCGTGCACATCTCACTGGCCTCTGTTTACCCTCTGGCTAACTGGAATGAGTTCCCAGGCAAATGTATCCATTTGGGAAAGAGCTAGGATTAGGAAGGCTCTTTCTACAGGCACGGTGGGAAAGAGTCAGAGAGCTACATGCCTGAGGCATCTTTCCTCCTCCCTCGCTCATTGTGTTCCCTAACTTCTAACTCTCTGCCAGGCCAGGCCCTGCTTCTTTTACTTCCAACCCCCCTGACCCCTCGTCTTCCACCTACTCCCCGCTCTATTATGCCTTCTCCTTTTTTGCTCTCTTCTATGGCCCTTTGAAAAGGAGTGCAGGCCTAGCTAAGGCTCATGAAGGAAATCTACCAACAAAAGAAACTTTCCTCGCTTATGGGAGGTGCTGTGAGACGAGTAAGAAGGGCTGAAGGGGTTATTGGGTTGTTGAGTTGGGAAGCATTCTCCCCCAGGGCAAAGAGTGGGAAAGGCTCGCTACAGCAAGAGTCTTTCAAATCTTTCAATTTTGAGAGCAGAGTGTTAACATTCAAAAATCATGAACAAGCAGCAATACGAAAGCATAAAGTAGCAGTGGACAGAAGATTGCCCTGCGCATATCAGTACACCCCAATGACAAAGGCAAAGATTTAACCGACCTGCTTAGCTATTGGTGCCTCAAACCTCACAGTGAGTATCATTTTCCAGTGAAGCAAAACATCCTCTGAATTGGGGTGAAAGAGAGATTTAATGTGCCAAAGGAAGGCAACATGGAAATTCAGTTTCCTGCTCTCTGAGGAAGGCGGGTCGACAGCCCAGTGGGTTAATGCACCTACTGCAGCCTCCTACGTGTAGCCTGCAGGCGACACATTCAGTTGCTGGTGAGATGCTGATACAGGTTTGCTTGCTACGCAGGGGCCGGTGGTCACCTCGCAGCGCCTCGAGAAGGTGTCCTGTTTGGGTCCCCGTGCAAATATCTTATCAACCATGACCCGTAGGTTACACTTTTTCCCCTCGTTTTTTTTCCAGTCAGTGGGGGCCAGAGAGACACGCTTTTCTAGGGGCGTTACCAAGGCCAGAGTGCAGAAAACAAAGGCACAGCTTTTAATAGGAATGCAGGTATTGAAGGGGCATTAGCTGTTGGCTGATCGCAGAGGGCAATGCGTACCCATTTTCAAAAGAGAAAAAAAATGATTTAAAAAAAAGAATTGCCCACGAGATTCCAGACATTGGATTAGAACTCAGGTCTCCAGCATTCCCGGACCAAGCACTTACCACTTGAGCCACTGGTGCTGTGCTTCTGAAAGCAGCTTTTGAGCGGATATATCTTTATTCTGCATGCCCCTGTATTGCATTGTGAAACATGTTCACTGGAGAAAATGAGCATAGAACATCTGTCCCCCCTAACTCCACCAAATACCAGCTAACTGCAGTGGTCTAGAGGTTAAGTGCTTGTGTTACAGCGCTGGGGGCCTGGGTTCGAGTCCTGCTTTCGGCACATAAACGTAATAGTTGGGTAAGGTGGAAGAAAGTGAGAGGTGGGACTGCGGAAGCGAGGGAGTGCAGGCTAAAGGAGGAGGTGGGGTAGGCTAAAGGAGCAGGTAGGGCAGATGCATGGGTCCCTGTGGAGAGGAGGCGGGGCTGGCTGAGTCGGGGTAGGACTAGAAGGGCATGGTGTAGGTTCCCTGGTAAAGGGGAGGGAGGGAGGGAGGAAGAAAGCATAGAGGAGGGACTCAGGAGGCCGGAAGTGCAGGGTACAAAGGAGCAGGCAGGTTCTGCTAAATGGTAGGGCCGCATGAGAAAAGAAAATGTCCATCCATTCCACCCTCCAATGGGCACCCTTTTGCACCTCCTCCATGGCCCCTTCCCGACCTTAGGACCCTCCTTTACACAGCCCCTCTCCATTCAGGGCCCTCTTACACCGCCCTCGGAGCCCACTTTATCCTCCATTCCCCTCTCGACCTACCAGCCCCTCCTCTTCTCCACAAGGACCCTTTCATCCAGCCCTACCTCGGCCTTTAGCCTGCCCCACCTCCTCCTTTTTTTACCCTGCACTCCCTCTCCCCCACCTCCACAGTCCCACCGCTCTGCTTTCTTCCACCCTCGCTTTACCAGGGAACTCATTACATAACCGCTGAACATTTTGGAAGGAGTGTGGGTACCCACAACTGATTACCCAACTATTCTGTTTATGTGCCGAAAGCAGGACTTGAACCCAGGCCCCCCAGCGCTGTAACACAAGCACTTAACCTCTAGGCCACTGCAGTTAGCTGGTATTTGGGGGAGCGGGGGGCCAGATGTCCTATCCTCGTTGGCTCCAGTGAACATGTTTCACAATGCAAATGGGTATGCTCACAGGGGCATGCAGGAGAAAGATATATATGCCCAAAAGCTGCTCTCAGAAGCACAGCCACCAGTGGCTCAAGTGGTAAGTGCTTGGTCTTGGAATGCTGGAGGCCTGAGTTCTAATCCAATGTCTGGAATCTCCTGAGCCTTTGAAAAAAAAAAAAAACAACTTTTTTACATTGAAAATGGATATGCATTGCCCTGCACGATCTGCCAACAGCCAATGCCCTTTCAATACCTGCATTCCCACTAACAGTTGTGCCTTTGTTTTCTGCACTCTGGTCTTGGTAATGCCCACACAAAAGCTTGTCTCTCTGGCCCCAATTGACTGGAAACAAAACGAGGGTAAAAGGTGTAATCTACGGTTCATGGTTGATACAATAATTGCCCTGGGACTCAAACAGGACACCTTCTCGAGGTGCTGCGAGGTGACCACCGGCTCCTGCATAGCAAGCAAACCTGTATCAGCATCTCACTGAATGTGTCACCTGCAGGCTACACATAGGAGGCTGCAGTAGGTGCATGAACCCATTGGGCTGTCGACCCTCCTTCCTCTGAGAGCAGGAAACTGAATTTCCATGTTGCCTTCCTTTGGCACATTAGATCTATCTTTCAACCCCATTCCGAGGATGTTTTGCTTCACTGGAAGATGATACTCATTGTGAGTTGTGAGGCACTAATAGCTAAGCAGGTCAGTTAAATCTTTGCCTTTGTCATTGGCGTGTACTGATATGCGCAGGGCAGTCTTCTGCCCTCTGGTACTCTATGCTTTCCTATTGCTGCTTGTTCATGATTCATAAATGTAAACACTCTGCTCTCAAAAGTGAAAGGTTTGCAAGACTCTTGATGTAACGAGCCTTTCCCACTCTTTGCCCTGGGGGTGAGAGGGCTGCTTTCTGCCTTTAACACCCTCAATTCTGGAGCGGCTGGCTCCAGCACTGAGAATAAGGGCCTAATCCTGGGGAGAAACGGGCAGAGCTCTGCGCCCTGCGTCCTCCACGCGTCCCTAACGCTCCCAAACGCGACCACAGCCCTTACGGGCACAGCCCTATGTCCGGTGCAGCCTCTATGGTGCAGCCACCCAGGTAGCTTAGGGTTAGCATATATGCTCTTCGGCATCAGCCTGGCCAACCTGGCCCCGGAGAGTGTCACAGCATGCTCTGTAATCCCCTACTGATGGTGGCCTTGGTGACGATGAACTTGCTGCAATACTGATGCCTTTTTTCCTCCCAGAAGCCCCAGCAGCCTAGTGAAATGAAGGGGCGTGCACATCTCACTGGCCTCTGTTTACCCTCTGGCTAACTGGAATGAGTTCCCAGGCAAATGTATCCATTTGGGAAAGAGCTAGGATTAGGAAGGCTCTTTCTACAGGCACGGTGGGAAAGAGTCAGAGAGCTACATGCCTGAGGCATCTTTCCTCCTCCCTCGCTCATTGTGTTCCCTAACTTCTAACTCTCTGCCAGGCCAGGCCCTGCTTCTTTTACTTCCAACCCCCCTGACCCCTCGTCTTCCACCTACTCCCCGCTCTATTATGCCTTCTCCTTTTTTGCTCTCTTCTATGGCCCTTTGAAAAGGAGTGCAGGCCTAGCTAAGGCTCATGAAGGAAATCTACCAACAAAAGAAACTTTCCTCGCTTATGGGAGGTGCTGTGAGACGAGTAAGAAGGGCTGAAGGGGTTATTGGGTTGTTGAGTTGGGAAGCATTCTCCCCCAGGGCAAAGAGTGGGAAAGGCTCGCTACAGCAAGAGTCTTTCAAATCTTTCAATTTTGAGAGCAGAGTGTTAACATTCAAAAATCATGAACAAGCAGCAATACGAAAGCATAAAGTAGCAGTGGACAGAAGATTGCCCTGCGCATATCAGTACACCCCAATGACAAAGGCAAAGATTTAACCGACCTGCTTAGCTATTGGTGCCTCAAACCTCACAGTGAGTATCATTTTCCAGTGAAGCAAAACATCCTCTGAATTGGGGTGAAAGAGAGATTTAATGTGCCAAAGGAAGGCAACATGGAAATTCAGTTTCCTGCTCTCTGAGGAAGGCGGGTCGACAGCCCAGTGGGTTAATGCACCTACTGCAGCCTCCTACGTGTAGCCTGCAGGCGACACATTCAGTTGCTGGTGAGATGCTGATACAGGTTTGCTTGCTACGCAGGGGCCGGTGGTCACCTCGCAGCGCCTCGAGAAGGTGTCCTGTTTGGGTCCCCGTGCAAATATCTTATCAACCATGACCCGTAGGTTACACTTTTTCCCCTCGTTTTTTTTCCAGTCAGTGGGGGCCAGAGAGACACGCTTTTCTAGGGGCGTTACCAAGGCCAGAGTGCAGAAAACAAAGGCACAGCTTTTAATAGGAATGCAGGTATTGAAGGGGCATTAGCTGTTGGCTGATCGCAGAGGGCAATGCGTACCCATTTTCAAAAGAGAAAAAAAATGATTTAAAAAAAAGAATTGCCCACGAGATTCCAGACATTGGATTAGAACTCAGGTCTCCAGCATTCCCGGACCAAGCACTTACCACTTGAGCCACTGGTGCTGTGCTTCTGAAAGCAGCTTTTGAGCGGATATATCTTTATTCTGCATGCCCCTGTATTGCATTGTGAAACATGTTCACTGGAGAAAATGAGCATAGAACATCTGTCCCCCCTAACTCCACCAAATACCAGCTAACTGCAGTGGTCTAGAGGTTAAGTGCTTGTGTTACAGCGCTGGGGGCCTGGGTTCGAGTCCTGCTTTCGGCACATAAACGTAATAGTTGGGTAAGGTGGAAGAAAGTGAGAGGTGGGACTGCGGAAGCGAGGGAGTGCAGGCTAAAGGAGGAGGTGGGGTAGGCTAAAGGAGCAGGTAGGGCAGATGCATGGGTCCCTGTGGAGAGGAGGCGGGGCTGGCTGAGTCGGGGTAGGACTAGAAGGGCATGGTGTAGGTTCCCTGGTAAAGGGGAGGGAGGGAGGGAGGGAGGAAGAAAGCATAGAGGAGGGACTCAGGAGGCCGGAAGTGCAGGGTACAAAGGAGCAGGCAGGTTCTGCTAAATGGTAGGGCCGCATGAGAAAAGAAAATGTCCATCCATTCCACCCTCCAATGGGCACCCTTTTGCACCTCCTCCATGGCCCCTTCCCGACCTTAGGACCCTCCTTTACACAGCCCCTCTCCATTCAGGGCCCTCTTACACCGCCCTCGGAGCCCACTTTATCCTCCATTCCCCTCTCGACCTACCAGCCCCTCCTCTTCTCCACAAGGACCCTTTCATCCAGCCCTACCTCGGCCTTTAGCCTGCCCCACCTCCTCCTTTTTTTACCCTGCACTCCCTCTCCCCCACCTCCACAGTCCCACCGCTCTGCTTTCTTCCACCCTCGCTTTACCAGGGAACTCATTACATAACCGCTGAACATTTTGGAAGGAGTGTGGGTACCCACAACTGATTACCCAACTATTCTGTTTATGTGCCGAAAGCAGGACTTGAACCCAGGCCCCCCAGCGCTGTAACACAAGCACTTAACCTCTAGGCCACTGCAGTTAGCTGGTATTTGGGGGAGCGGGGGGCCAGATGTCCTATCCTCGTTGGCTCCAGTGAACATGTTTCACAATGCAAATGGGTATGCTCACAGGGGCATGCAGGAGAAAGATATATATGCCCAAAAGCTGCTCTCAGAAGCACAGCCACCAGTGGCTCAAGTGGTAAGTGCTTGGTCTTGGAATGCTGGAGGCCTGAGTTCTAATCCAATGTCTGGAATCTCCTGAGCCTTTGAAAAAAAAAAAAAACAACTTTTTTACATTGAAAATGGATATGCATTGCCCTGCACGATCTGCCAACAGCCAATGCCCTTTCAATACCTGCATTCCCACTAACAGTTGTGCCTTTGTTTTCTGCACTCTGGTCTTGGTAATGCCCACACAAAAGCTTGTCTCTCTGGCCCCAATTGACTGGAAACAAAACGAGGGTAAAAGGTGTAATCTACGGTTCATGGTTGATACAATAATTGCCCTGGGACTCAAACAGGACACCTTCTCGAGGTGCTGCGAGGTGACCACCGGCTCCTGCATAGCAAGCAAACCTGTATCAGCATCTCACTGAATGTGTCACCTGCAGGCTACACATAGGAGGCTGCAGTAGGTGCATGAACCCATTGGGCTGTCGACCCTCCTTCCTCTGAGAGCAGGAAACTGAATTTCCATGTTGCCTTCCTTTGGCACATTAGATCTATCTTTCAACCCCATTCCGAGGATGTTTTGCTTCACTGGAAGATGATACTCATTGTGAGTTGTGAGGCACTAATAGCTAAGCAGGTCAGTTAAATCTTTGCCTTTGTCATTGGGGTGTACTGATATGCGCAGGGCAGTCTTCTGCCCTCTGGTACTCTATGCTTTCCTATTGCTGCTTGTTCATGATTCATAAATGTAAACACTCTGCTCTCAAAAGTGAAAGGTTTGCAAGACTCTTGATGTAACGAGCCTTTCCCACTCTTTGCCCTGGGGGTGAGAGGGCTGCTTTCTGCCTTTAACACCCTCAATTCTGGAGCGGCTGGCTCCAGCACTGAGAATAAGGGCCTAATCCTGGGGAGAAACGGGCAGAGCTCTGCGCCCTGCGTCCTCCACGCGTCCCTAACGCTCCCAAACGCGACCACAGCCCTTACGGGCACAGCCCTATGTCCGGTGCAGCCTCTATGGTGCAGCCACCCAGGTAGCTTAGGGTTAGCATATATGCTCTTCGGCATCAGCCTGGCCAACCTGGCCCCGGAGAGTGTCACAGCATGCTCTGTAATCCCCTACTGATGGTGGCCTTGGTGACGATGAACTTGCTGCAATACTGATGCCTTTTTTCCTCCCAGAAGCCCCAGCAGCCTAGTGAAATGAAGGGGCGTGCACATCTCACTGGCCTCTGTTTACCCTCTGGCTAACTGGAATGAGTTCCCAGGCAAATGTATCCATTTGGGAAAGAGCTAGGATTAGGAAGGCTCTTTCTACAGGCACGGTGGGAAAGAGTCAGAGAGCTACATGCCTGAGGCATCTTTCCTCCTCCCTCGCTCATTGTGTTCCCTAACTTCTAACTCTCTGCCAGGCCAGGCCCTGCTTCTTTTACTTCCAACCCCCCTGACCCCTCGTCTTCCACCTACTCCCCGCTCTATTATGCCTTCTCCTTTTTTGCTCTCTTCTATGGCCCTTTGAAAAGGAGTGCAGGCCTAGCTAAGGCTCATGAAGGAAATCTACCAACAAAAGAAACTTTCCTCGCTTATGGGAGGTGCTGTGAGACGAGTAAGAAGGGCTGAAGGGGTTATTGGGTTGTTGAGTTGGGAAGCATTCTCCCCCAGGGCAAAGAGTGGGAAAGGCTCGCTACAGCAAGAGTCTTTCAAATCTTTCAATTTTGAGAGCAGAGTGTTAACATTCAAAAATCATGAACAAGCAGCAATACGAAAGCATAAAGTAGCAGTGGACAGAAGATTGCCCTGCGCATATCAGTACACCCCAATGACAAAGGCAAAGATTTAACCGACCTGCTTAGCTATTGGTGCCTCAAACCTCACAGTGAGTATCATTTTCCAGTGAAGCAAAACATCCTCTGAATTGGGGTGAAAGAGAGATTTAATGTGCCAAAGGAAGGCAACATGGAAATTCAGTTTCCTGCTCTCTGAGGAAGGCGGGTCGACAGCCCAGTGGGTTAATGCACCTACTGCAGCCTCCTACGTGTAGCCTGCAGGCGACACATTCAGTTGCTGGTGAGATGCTGATACAGGTTTGCTTGCTACGCAGGGGCCGGTGGTCACCTCGCAGCGCCTCGAGAAGGTGTCCTGTTTGGGTCCCCGTGCAAATATCTTATCAACCATGACCCGTAGGTTACACTTTTTCCCCTCGTTTTTTTTCCAGTCAGTGGGGGCCAGAGAGACACGCTTTTCTAGGGGCGTTACCAAGGCCAGAGTGCAGAAAACAAAGGCACAGCTTTTAATAGGAATGCAGGTATTGAAGGGGCATTAGCTGTTGGCTGATCGCAGAGGGCAATGCGTACCCATTTTCAAAAGAGAAAAAAAATGATTTAAAAAAAAGAATTGCCCACGAGATTCCAGACATTGGATTAGAACTCAGGTCTCCAGCATTCCCGGACCAAGCACTTACCACTTGAGCCACTGGTGCTGTGCTTCTGAAAGCAGCTTTTGAGCGGATATATCTTTATTCTGCATGCCCCTGTATTGCATTGTGAAACATGTTCACTGGAGAAAATGAGCATAGAACATCTGTCCCCCCTAACTCCACCAAATACCAGCTAACTGCAGTGGTCTAGAGGTTAAGTGCTTGTGTTACAGCGCTGGGGGCCTGGGTTCGAGTCCTGCTTTCGGCACATAAACGTAATAGTTGGGTAAGGTGGAAGAAAGTGAGAGGTGGGACTGCGGAAGCGAGGGAGTGCAGGCTAAAGGAGGAGGTGGGGTAGGCTAAAGGAGCAGGTAGGGCAGATGCATGGGTCCCTGTGGAGAGGAGGCGGGGCTGGCTGAGTCGGGGTAGGACTAGAAGGGCATGGTGTAGGTTCCCTGGTAAAGGGGAGGGAGGAAGAAAGCATAGAGGAGGGACTCAGGAGGCCGGAAGTGCAGGGTACAAAGGAGCAGGCAGGTTCTGCTAAATGGTAGGGCCGCATGAGAAAAGAAAATGTCCATCCATTCCACCCTCCAATGGGCACCCTTTTGCACCTCCTCCATGGCCCCTTCCCAACCTTCGGACCCTCCTTTACACAGCCCCTCTCCATTCAGGGCCCTCTTACACCGCCCTCGGAGCCCACTTTATCCTCCATCCCCTCTCGACCTACCAGCCCCTCCTCTTCTCCACAAGGACCCTTTCATCCAGCCCTACCTCGGCCTTTAGCCTGCCCCACCTCCTCCTCCTTTTTTTACCCTGCACTCCCTCTCCCCCACCTCCACAGTCCCACCGCTCTGCTTTCTTCCACCCTCGCTTTACCAGGGAACTCATTACATAACCGCTGAACATTTTGGAAGGAGTGTGGGTACCCACAACTGATTACCCAACTATTCTGTTTATGTGCCGAAAGCAGGACTTGAACCCAGGCCCCCAGCGCTGTAACACAAGCACTTCACCTCTAGGCCACTGCAGTTAGCTGGTATTTGGGGGAGCGGGGGGCCAGATGTCCTATCCTCGTTGGCTCCAGTGAACATGTTTCACAATGCAAATGGGTATGCTCACAGGGGCATGCAGGAGAAAGATATATATGCCCAAAAGCTGCTCTCAGAAGCACAGCCACCAGTGGCTCAAGTGGTAAGTGCTTGGTCTTGGAATGCTGGAGGCCTGAGTTCTAATCCAATGTCTGGAATCTCCTGAGCCTTTGAAAAAAAAAAAACAACAACTTTTTTACATTGAAAATGGATATGCATTGCCCTGCACGATCTGCCAACAGCCAATGCCCTTTCAATACCTGCATTCCCACTAACAGTTGTGCCTTTGTTTTCTGCACTCTGGTCTTGGTAATGCCCACACAAAAGCTTGTCTCTCTGGCCCCAATTGACTGGAAACAAAACGAGGGTAAAAGGTGTAATCTACGGTTCATGGTTGATACAATAATTGCCCTGGGACTCAAACAGGACACCTTCTCGAGGTGCTGCGAGGTGACCACCGGCTCCTGCATAGCAAGCAAACCTGTATCAGCATCTCACTGAATGTGTCACCTGCAGGCTACACATAGGAGGCTGCAGTAGGTGCATGAACCCATTGGGCTGTCGACCCTCCTTCCTCTGAGAGCAGGAAACTGAATTTCCATGTTGCCTTCCTTTGGCACATTAGATCTATCTTTCAACCCCATTCCGAGGATGTTTTGCTTCACTGGAAGATGATACTCATTGTGAGTTGTGAGGCACTAATAGCTAAGCAGGTCAGTTAAATCTTTGCCTTTGTCATTGGGGTGTACTGATATGCGCAGGGCAGTCTTCTGCCCTCTGGTACTCTATGCTTTCCTATTGCTGCTTGTTCATGATTCATAAATGTAAACACTCTGCTCTCAAAAGTGAAAGGTTTGCAAGACTCTTGATGTAACGAGCCTTTCCCACTCTTTGCCCTGGGGGTGAGAGGGCTGCTTTCTGCCTTTAACACCCTCAATTCTGGAGCGGCTGGCTCCAGCACTGAGAATAAGGGCCTAATCCTGGGGAGAAACGGGCAGAGCTCTGCGCCCTGCGTCCTCCACGCGTCCCTAACGCTCCCAAACGCGACCACAGCCCTTACGGGCACAGCCCTATGTCCGGTGCAGCCTCTATGGTGCAGCCACCCAGGTAGCTTAGGGTTAGCATATATGCTCTTCGGCATCAGCCTGGCCAACCTGGCCCCGGAGAGTGTCACAGCATGCTCTGTAATCCCCTACTGATGGTGGCCTTGGTGACGATGAACTTGCTGCAATACTGATGCCTTTTTTCCTCCCAGAAGCCCCAGCAGCCTAGTGAAATGAAGGGGCGTGCACATCTCACTGGCCTCTGTTTACCCTCTGGCTAACTGGAATGAGTTCCCAGGCAAATGTATCCATTTGGGAAAGAGCTAGGATTAGGAAGGCTCTTTCTACAGGCACGGTGGGAAAGAGTCAGAGAGCTACATGCCTGAGGCATCTTTCCTCCTCCCTCGCTCATTGTGTTCCCTAACTTCTAACTCTCTGCCAGGCCAGGCCCTGTTTCTTTTACTTCCAACCCCCCTGACCCCTCGTCTTCCACCTACTCCCCGCTCTATTATGCCTTCTCCTTTTTTGCTCTCTTCTATGGCCCTTTGAAAAGGAGTGCAGGCCTAGCTAAGGCTCAAGAAGGAAATCTACCAACAAAAGAAACTTTCCTCGCGTATGGGAGGTGCTGTGAGACGAGTAAGAAGGGCTGAAGGGGTTATTGGGTTGTTGAGTTGGGAAGCATTCTCCCCCAGGGCAAAGAGTGGGAAAGGCTCGCTACAGCAAGAGTCTTTCAAATCTTTCAATTTTGAGAGCAGAGTGTTAACATTCAAAAATCATGAACAAGCAGCAATACGAAAGCATAAAGTAGCAGTGGACAGAAGATTGCCCTGCGCATATCAGTACACCCCAATGACAAAGGCAAAGATTTAACCGACCTGCTTAGCTATTGGTGCCTCAAACCTCACAGTGAGTATCATTTTCCAGTGAAGCAAAACATCCTCTGAATTGGGGTGAAAGAGAGATCTAATGTGCCAAAGGAAGGCAACATGGAAATTCAGTTTCCTGCTCTCTGAGGAAGGCGGGTCGACAGCCCAGTGGGTTAATGCACCTACTGCAGCCTCCTACGTGTAGCCTGCAGGCGACACATTCAGTTGCTGGTGAGATGCTGATACAGGTTTGCTTGCTACGCAGGGGCCGGTGGTCACCTCGCAGCGCCTCGAGAAGGTGTCCTGTTTGGTTCCCCGTGCAAATATCTTATCAACCATGACCCGTAGGTTACACTTTTTCCCCTCGTTTTTTTTCCAGTCAGTGGGGGCCAGAGAGACACGCTTTTCTAGGGGCGTTACCAAGGCCAGAGTGCAGAAAACAAAGGCACAGCTTTTAATAGGAATGCAGGTATTGAAGGGGCATTAGCTGTTGGCTGATCGCAGAGGGCAATGCGTACCCATTTTCAAAAGAGAAAAAAAATGATTTAAAAAAAAGAATTGCCCACGAGATTCCAGACATTGGATTAGAACTCAGGTCTCCAGCATTCCCGGACCAAGCACTTACCACTTGAGCCACTGGTGCTGTGCTTCTGAAAGCAGCTTTTGAGCGGATATATCTTTATTCTGCATGCCCCTGTATTGCATTGTGAAACATGTTCACTGGAGAAAATGAGCATAGAACATCTGTCCCCCCTAACTCCACCAAATACCAGCTAACTGCAGTGGTCTAGAGGTTAAGTGCTTGTGTTACAGCGCTGGGGGCCTGGGTTCGAGTCCTGCTTTCGGCACATAAACGTAATAGTTGGGTAAGGTGGAAGAAAGTGAGAGGTGGGACTGCGGAAGCGAGGGAGTGCAGGCTAAAGGAGGAGGTGGGGTAGGCTAAAGGAGCAGGTAGGGCAGATGCATGGGTCCCTGTGGAGAGGAGGCGGGGCTGGCTGAGTCGGGGTAGGACTAGAAGGGCATGGTGTAGGTTCCCTGGTAAAGGGGAGGGAGGGAGGGAGGAAGAAAGCATAGAGGAGGGACTCAGGAGGCCGGAAGTGCAGGGTACAAAGGAGCAGGCAGGTTCTGCTAAATGGTAGGGCCGCATGAGAAAAGAAAATGTCCATCCATTCCACCCTCCAATGGGCACCCTTTTGCACCTCCTCCATGGCCCCTTCCCGACCTTAGGACCCTCCTTTACACAGCCCCTCTCCATTCAGGGCCCTCTTACACCGCCCTCGGAGCCCACTTTATCCTCCATTCCCCTCTCGACCTACCAGCCCCTCCTCTTCTCCACAAGGACCCTTTCATCCAGCCCTACCTCGGCCTTTAGCCTGCCCCACCTCCTCCTTTTTTTACCCTGCACTCCCTCTCCCCCACCTCCACAGTCCCACCGCTCTGCTTTCTTCCACCCTCGCTTTACCAGGGAACTCATTACATAACCGCTGAACATTTTGGAAGGAGTGTGGGTACCCACAACTGATTACCCAACTATTCTGTTTATGTGCCGAAAGCAGGACTTGAACCCAGGCCCCCCAGCGCTGTAACACAAGCACTTAACCTCTAGGCCACTGCAGTTAGCTGGTATTTGGGGGAGCGGGGGGCCAGATGTCCTATCCTCGTTGGCTCCAGTGAACATGTTTCACAATGCAAATGGGTATGCTCACAGGGGCATGCAGGAGAAAGATATATATGCCCAAAAGCTGCTCTCAGAAGCACAGCCACCAGTGGCTCAAGTGGTAAGTGCTTGGTCTTGGAATGCTGGAGGCCTGAGTTCTAATCCAATGTCTGGAATCTCCTGAGCCTTTGAAAAAAAAAAAAAACAACTTTTTTACATTGAAAATGGATATGCATTGCCCTGCACGATCTGCCAACAGCCAATGCCCTTTCAATACCTGCATTCCCACTAACAGTTGTGCCTTTGTTTTCTGCACTCTGGTCTTGGTAATGCCCACACAAAAGCTTGTCTCTCTGGCCCCAATTGACTGGAAACAAAACGAGGGTAAAAGGTGTAATCTACGGTTCATGGTTGATACAATAATTGCCCTGGGACTCAAACAGGACACCTTCTCGAGGTGCTGCGAGGTGACCACCGGCTCCTGCATAGCAAGCAAACCTGTATCAGCATCTCACTGAATGTGTCACCTGCAGGCTACACATAGGAGGCTGCAGTAGGTGCATGAACCCATTGGGCTGTCGACCCTCCTTCCTCTGAGAGCAGGAAACTGAATTTCCATGTTGCCTTCCTTTGGCACATTAGATCTATCTTTCAACCCCATTCCGAGGATGTTTTGCTTCACTGGAAGATGATACTCATTGTGAGTTGTGAGGCACTAATAGCTAAGCAGGTCAGTTAAATCTTTGCCTTTGTCATTGGGGTGTACTGATATGCGCAGGGCAGTCTTCTGCCCTCTGGTACTCTATGCTTTCCTATTGCTGCTTGTTCATGATTCATAAATGTAAACACTCTGCTCTCAAAAGTGAAAGGTTTGCAAGACTCTTGATGTAACGAGCCTTTCCCACTCTTTGCCCTGGGGGTGAGAGGGCTGCTTTCTGCCTTTAACACCCTCAATTCTGGAGCGGCTGGCTCCAGCACTGAGAATAAGGGCCTAATCCTGGGGAGAAACGGGCAGAGCTCTGCGCCCTGCGTCCTCCACGCGTCCCTAACGCTCCCAAACGCGACCACAGCCCTTACGGGCACAGCCCTATGTCCGGTGCAGCCTCTATGGTGCAGCCACCCAGGTAGCTTAGGGTTAGCATATATGCTCTTCGGCATCAGCCTGGCCAACCTGGCCCCGGAGAGTGTCACAGCATGCTCTGTAATCCCCTACTGATGGTGGCCTTGGTGACGATGAACTTGCTGCAATACTGATGCCTTTTTTCCTCCCAGAAGCCCCAGCAGCCTAGTGAAATGAAGGGGCGTGCACATCTCACTGGCCTCTGTTTACCCTCTGGCTAACTGGAATGAGTTCCCAGGCAAATGTATCCATTTGGGAAAGAGCTAGGATTAGGAAGGCTCTTTCTACAGGCACGGTGGGAAAGAGTCAGAGAGCTACATGCCTGAGGCATCTTTCCTCCTCCCTCGCTCATTGTGTTCCCTAACTTCTAACTCTCTGCCAGGCCAGGCCCTGCTTCTTTTACTTCCAACCCCCCTGACCCCTCGTCTTCCACCTACTCCCCGCTCTATTATGCCTTCTCCTTTTTTGCTCTCTTCTATGGCCCTTTGAAAAGGAGTGCAGGCCTAGCTAAGGCTCATGAAGGAAATCTACCAACAAAAGAAACTTTCCTCGCTTATGGGAGGTGCTGTGAGACGAGTAAGAAGGGCTGAAGGGGTTATTGGGTTGTTGAGTTGGGAAGCATTCTCCCCCAGGGCAAAGAGTGGGAAAGGCTCGCTACAGCAAGAGTCTTTCAAATCTTTCAATTTTGAGAGCAGAGTGTTAACATTCAAAAATCATGAACAAGCAGCAATACGAAAGCATAAAGTAGCAGTGGACAGAAGATTGCCCTGCGCATATCAGTACACCCCAATGACAAAGGCAAAGATTTAACCGACCTGCTTAGCTATTGGTGCCTCAAACCTCACAGTGAGTATCATTTTCCAGTGAAGCAAAACATCCTCTGAATTGGGGTGAAAGAGAGATTTAATGTGCCAAAGGAAGGCAACATGGAAATTCAGTTTCCTGCTCTCTGAGGAAGGCGGGTCGACAGCCCAGTGGGTTAATGCACCTACTGCAGCCTCCTACGTGTAGCCTGCAGGCGACACATTCAGTTGCTGGTGAGATGCTGATACAGGTTTGCTTGCTACGCAGGGGCCGGTGGTCACCTCGCAGCGCCTCGAGAAGGTGTCCTGTTTGGGTCCCCGTGCAAATATCTTATCAACCATGACCCGTAGGTTACACTTTTTCCCCTCGTTTTTTTTCCAGTCAGTGGGGGCCAGAGAGACACGCTTTTCTAGGGGCGTTACCAAGGCCAGAGTGCAGAAAACAAAGGCACAGCTTTTAATAGGAATGCAGGTATTGAAGGGGCATTAGCTGTTGGCTGATCGCAGAGGGCAATGCGTACCCATTTTCAAAAGAGAAAAAAAATGATTTAAAAAAAAGAATTGCCCACGAGATTCCAGACATTGGATTAGAACTCAGGTCTCCAGCATTCCCGGACCAAGCACTTACCACTTGAGCCACTGGTGCTGTGCTTCTGAAAGCAGCTTTTGAGCGGATATATCTTTATTCTGCATGCCCCTGTATTGCATTGTGAAACATGTTCACTGGAGAAAATGAGCATAGAACATCTGTCCCCCCTAACTCCACCAAATACCAGCTAACTGCAGTGGTCTAGAGGTTAAGTGCTTGTGTTACAGCGCTGGGGGCCTGGGTTCGAGTCCTGCTTTCGGCACATAAACGTAATAGTTGGGTAAGGTGGAAGAAAGTGAGAGGTGGGACTGCGGAAGCGAGGGAGTGCAGGCTAAAGGAGGAGGTGGGGTAGGCTAAAGGAGCAGGTAGGGCAGATGCATGGGTCCCTGTGGAGAGGAGGCGGGGCTGGCTGAGTCGGGGTAGGACTAGAAGGGCATGGTGTAGGTTCCCTGGTAAAGGGGAGGGAGGGAGGGAGGGAGGAAGAAAGCATAGAGGAGGGACTCAGGAGGCCGGAAGTGCAGGGTACAAAGGAGCAGGCAGGTTCTGCTAAATGGTAGGGCCGCATGAGAAAAGAAAATGTCCATCCATTCCACCCTCCAATGGGCACCCTTTTGCACCTCCTCCATGGCCCCTTCCCGACCTTAGGACCCTCCTTTACACAGCCCCTCTCCATTCAGGGCCCTCTTACACCGCCCTCGGAGCCCACTTTATCCTCCATTCCCCTCTCGACCTACCAGCCCCTCCTCTTCTCCACAAGGACCCTTTCATCCAGCCCTACCTCGGCCTTTAGCCTGCCCCACCTCCTCCTTTTTTTACCCTGCACTCCCTCTCCCCCACCTCCACAGTCCCACCGCTCTGCTTTCTTCCACCCTCGCTTTACCAGGGAACTCATTACATAACCGCTGAACATTTTGGAAGGAGTGTGGGTACCCACAACTGATTACCCAACTATTCTGTTTATGTGCCGAAAGCAGGACTTGAACCCAGGCCCCCCAGCGCTGTAACACAAGCACTTAACCTCTAGGCCACTGCAGTTAGCTGGTATTTGGGGGAGCGGGGGGCCAGATGTCCTATCCTCGTTGGCTCCAGTGAACATGTTTCACAATGCAAATGGGTATGCTCACAGGGGCATGCAGGAGAAAGATATATATGCCCAAAAGCTGCTCTCAGAAGCACAGCCACCAGTGGCTCAAGTGGTAAGTGCTTGGTCTTGGAATGCTGGAGGCCTGAGTTCTAATCCAATGTCTGGAATCTCCTGAGCCTTTGAAAAAAAAAAAAAACAACTTTTTTACATTGAAAATGGATATGCATTGCCCTGCACGATCTGCCAACAGCCAATGCCCTTTCAATACCTGCATTCCCACTAACAGTTGTGCCTTTGTTTTCTGCACTCTGGTCTTGGTAATGCCCACACAAAAGCTTGTCTCTCTGGCCCCAATTGACTGGAAACAAAACGAGGGTAAAAGGTGTAATCTACGGTTCATGGTTGATACAATAATTGCCCTGGGACTCAAACAGGACACCTTCTCGAGGTGCTGCGAGGTGACCACCGGCTCCTGCATAGCAAGCAAACCTGTATCAGCATCTCACTGAATGTGTCACCTGCAGGCTACACATAGGAGGCTGCAGTAGGTGCATGAACCCATTGGGCTGTCGACCCTCCTTCCTCTGAGAGCAGGAAACTGAATTTCCATGTTGCCTTCCTTTGGCACATTAGATCTATCTTTCAACCCCATTCCGAGGATGTTTTGCTTCACTGGAAGATGATACTCATTGTGAGTTGTGAGGCACTAATAGCTAAGCAGGTCAGTTAAATCTTTGCCTTTGTCATTGGGGTGTACTGATATGCGCAGGGCAGTCTTCTGCCCTCTGGTACTCTATGCTTTCCTATTGCTGCTTGTTCATGATTCATAAATGTAAACACTCTGCTCTCAAAAGTGAAAGGTTTGCAAGACTCTTGATGTAACGAGCCTTTCCCACTCTTTGCCCTGGGGGTGAGAGGGCTGCTTTCTGCCTTTAACACCCTCAATTCTGGAGCGGCTGGCTCCAGCACTGAGAATAAGGGCCTAATCCTGGGGAGAAACGGGCAGAGCTCTGCGCCCTGCGTCCTCCACGCGTCCCTAACGCTCCCAAACGCGACCACAGCCCTTACGGGCACAGCCCTATGTCCGGTGCAGCCTCTATGGTGCAGCCACCCAGGTAGCTTAGGGTTAGCATATATGCTCTTCGGCATCAGCCTGGCCAACCTGGCCCCGGAGAGTGTCACAGCATGCTCTGTAATCCCCTACTGATGGTGGCCTTGGTGACGATGAACTTGCTGCAATACTGATGCCTTTTTTCCTCCCAGAAGCCCCAGCAGCCTAGTGAAATGAAGGGGCGTGCACCTCTCACTGGCCTCTGTTTACCCTCTGGCTAACTGGAATGAGTTCCCAGGCAAATGTATCCATTTGGGAAAGAGCTAGGATTAGGAAGGCTCTTTCTACAGGCACGGTGGGAAAGAGTCAGAGAGCTACATGCCTGAGGCATCTTTCCTCCTCCCTCGCTCATTGTGTTCCCTAACTTCTAACTCTCTGCCAGGCCAGGCCCTGCTTCTTTTACTTCCAACCCCCCTGACCCCTCGTCTTCCACCTACTCCCCGCTCTATTATGCCTTCTCCTTTTTTGCTCTCTTCTATGGCCCTTTGAAAAGGAGTGCAGGCCTAGCTAAGGCTCATGAAGGAAATCTACCAACAAAAGAAACTTTCCTCGCTTATGGGAGGTGCTGTGAGACGAGTAAGAAGGGCTGAAGGGGTTATTGGGTTGTTGAGTTGGGAAGCATTCTCCCCCAGGGCAAAGAGTGGGAAAGGCTCGCTACAGCAAGAGTCTTTCAAATCTTTCAATTTTGAGAGCAGAGTGTTAACATTCAAAAATCATGAACAAGCAGCAATACGAAAGCATAAAGTAGCAGTGGACAGAAGATTGCCCTGCGCATATCAGTACACCCCAATGACAAAGGCAAAGATTTAACCGACCTGCTTAGCTATTGGTGCCTCAAACCTCACAGTGAGTATCATTTTCCAGTGAAGCAAAACATCCTCTGAATTGGGGTGAAAGAGAGATTTAATGTGCCAAAGGAAGGCAACATGGAAATTCAGTTTCCTGCTCTCTGAGGAAGGCGGGTCGACAGCCCAGTGGGTTAATGCACCTACTGCAGCCTCCTACGTGTAGCCTGCAGGCGACACATTCAGTTGCTGGTGAGATGCTGATACAGGTTTGCTTGCTACGCAGGGGCCGGTGGTCACCTCGCAGCGCCTCGAGAAGGTGTCCTGTTTGGGTCCCCGTGCAAATATCTTATCAACCATGACCCGTAGGTTACACTTTTTCCCCTCGTTTTTTTTCCAGTCAGTGGGGGCCAGAGAGACACGCTTTTCTAGGGGCGTTACCAAGGCCAGAGTGCAGAAAACAAAGGCACAGCTTTTAATAGGAATGCAGGTATTGAAGGGGCATTAGCTGTTGGCTGATCGCAGAGGGCAATGCGTACCCATTTTCAAAAGAGAAAAAAAATGATTTAAAAAAAAGAATTGCCCACGAGATTCCAGACATTGGATTAGAACTCAGGTCTCCAGCATTCCCGGACCAAGCACTTACCACTTGAGCCACTGGTGCTGTGCTTCTGAAAGCAGCTTTTGAGCGGATATATCTTTATTCTGCATGCCCCTGTATTGCATTGTGAAACATGTTCACTGGAGAAAATGAGCATAGAACATCTGTCCCCCCCTAACTCCACCAAATACCAGCTAACTGCAGTGGTCTAGAGGTTAAGTGCTTGTGTTACAGCGCTGGGGGCCTGGGTTCGAGTCCTGCTTTCGGCACATAAACGTAATAGTTGGGTAAGGTGGAAGAAAGTGAGAGGTGGGACTGCGGAAGCGAGGGAGTGCAGGCTAAAGGAGGAGGTGGGGTAGGCTAAAGGAGCAGGTAGGGCAGATGCATGGGTCCCTGTGGAGAGGAGGCGGGGCTGGCTGAGTCGGGGTAGGACTAGAAGGGCATGGTGTAGGTTCCCTGGTAAAGGGGAGGGAGGGAGGGAGGAAGAAAGCATAGAGGAGGGACTCAGGAGGCCGGAAGTGCAGGGTACAAAGGAGCAGGCAGGTTCTGCTAAATGGTAGGGCCGCATGAGAAAAGAAAATGTCCATCCATTCCACCCTCCAATGGGCACCCTTTTGCACCTCCTCCATGGCCCCTTCCCGACCTTAGGACCCTCCTTTACACAGCCCCTCTCCATTCAGGGCCCTCTTACACCGCCCTCGGAGCCCACTTTATCCTCCATTCCCCTCTCGACCTACCAGCCCCTCCTCTTCTCCACAAGGACCCTTTCATCCAGCCCTACCTCGGCCTTTAGCCTGCCCCACCTCCTCCTTTTTTTACCCTGCACTCCCTCTCCCCCCACCTCCACAGTCCCACCGCTCTGCTTTCTTCCACCCTCGCTTTACCAGGGAACTCATTACATAACCGCTGAACATTTTGGAAGGAGTGTGGGTACCCACAACTGATTACCCAACTATTCTGTTTATGTGCCGAAAGCAGGACTTGAACCCAGGCCCCCCAGCGCTGTAACACAAGCACTTAACCTCTAGGCCACTGCAGTTAGCTGGTATTTGGGGGAGCGGGGGGCCAGATGTCCTATCCTCGTTGGCTCCAGTGAACATGTTTCACAATGCAAATGGGTATGCTCACAGGGGCATGCAGGAGAAAGATATATATGCCCAAAAGCTGCTCTCAGAAGCACAGCCACCAGTGGCTCAAGTGGTAAGTGCTTGGTCTTGGAATGCTGGAGGCCTGAGTTCTAATCCAATGTCTGGAATCTCCTGAGCCTTTGAAAAAAAAAAAAAACAACTTTTTTACATTGAAAATGGATATGCATTGCCCTGCACGATCTGCCAACAGCCAATGCCCTTTCAATACCTGCATTCCCACTAACAGTTGTGCCTTTGTTTTCTGCACTCTGGTCTTGGTAATGCCCACACAAAAGCTTGTCTCTCTGGCCCCAATTGACTGGAAACAAAACGAGGGTAAAAGGTGTAATCTACGGTTCATGGTTGATACAATAATTGCCCTGGGACTCAAACAGGACACCTTCTCGAGGTGCTGCGAGGTGACCACCGGCTCCTGCATAGCAAGCAAACCTGTATCAGCATCTCACTGAATGTGTCACCTGCAGGCTACACATAGGAGGCTGCAGTAGGTGCATGAACCCATTGGGCTGTCGACCCTCCTTCCTCTGAGAGCAGGAAACTGAATTTCCATGTTGCCTTCCTTTGGCACATTAGATCTATCTTTCAACCCCATTCCGAGGATGTTTTGCTTCACTGGAAGATGATACTCATTGTGAGTTGTGAGGCACTAATAGCTAAGCAGGTCAGTTAAATCTTTGCCTTTGTCATTGGGGTGTACTGATATGCGCAGGGCAGTCTTCTGCCCTCTGGTACTCTATGCTTTCCTATTGCTGCTTGTTCATGATTCATAAATGTAAACACTCTGCTCTCAAAAGTGAAAGGTTTGCAAGACTCTTGATGTAACGAGCCTTTCCCACTCTTTGCCCTGGGGGTGAGAGGGCTGCTTTCTGCCTTTAACACCCTCAATTCTGGAGCGGCTGGCTCCAGCACTGAGAATAAGGGCCTAATCCTGGGGAGAAACGGGCAGAGCTCTGCGCCCTGCGTCCTCCACGCGTCCCTAACGCTCCCAAACGCGACCACAGCCCTTACGGGCACAGCCCTATGTCCGGTGCAGCCTCTATGGTGCAGCCACCCAGGTAGCTTAGGGTTAGCATATATGCTCTTCGGCATCAGCCTGGCCAACCTGGCCCCGGAGAGTGTCACAGCATGCTCTGTAATCCCCTACTGATGGTGGCCTTGGTGACGATGAACTTGCTGCAATACTGATGCCTTTTTTCCTCCCAGAAGCCCCAGCAGCCTAGTGAAATGAAGGGGCGTGCACCTCTCACTGGCCTCTGTTTACCCTCTGGCTAACTGGAATGAGTTCCCAGGCAAATGTATCCATTTGGGAAAGAGCTAGGATTAGGAAGGCTCTTTCTACAGGCACGGTGGGAAAGAGTCAGAGAGCTACATGCCTGAGGCATCTTTCCTCCTCCCTCGCTCATTGTGTTCCCTAACTTCTAACTCTCTGCCAGGCCAGGCCCTGCTTCTTTTACTTCCAACCCCCCTGACCCCTCGTCTTCCACCTACTCCCCGCTCTATTATGCCTTCTCCTTTTTTGCTCTCTTCTATGGCCCTTTGAAAAGGAGTGCAGGCCTAGCTAAGGCTCATGAAGGAAATCTACCAACAAAAGAAACTTTCCTCGCTTATGGGAGGTGCTGTGAGACGAGTAAGAAGGGCTGAAGGGGTTATTGGGTTGTTGAGTTGGGAAGCATTCTCCCCCAGGGCAAAGAGTGGGAAAGGCTCGCTACAGCAAGAGTCTTTCAAATCTTTCAATTTTGAGAGCAGAGTGTTAACATTCAAAAATCATGAACAAGCAGCAATACGAAAGCATAAAGTAGCAGTGGACAGAAGATTGCCCTGCGCATATCAGTACACCCCAATGACAAAGGCAAAGATTTAACCGACCTGCTTAGCTATTGGTGCCTCAAACCTCACAGTGAGTATCATTTTCCAGTGAAGCAAAACATCCTCTGAATTGGGGTGAAAGAGAGATTTAATGTGCCAAAGGAAGGCAACATGGAAATTCAGTTTCCTGCTCTCTGAGGAAGGCGGGTCGACAGCCCAGTGGGTTAATGCACCTACTGCAGCCTCCTACGTGTAGCCTGCAGGCGACACATTCAGTTGCTGGTGAGATGCTGATACAGGTTTGCTTGCTACGCAGGGGCCGGTGGTCACCTCGCAGCGCCTCGAGAAGGTGTCCTGTTTGGGTCCCCGTGCAAATATCTTATCAACCATGACCCGTAGGTTACACTTTTTCCCCTCGTTTTTTTTCCAGTCAGTGGGGGCCAGAGAGACACGCTTTTCTAGGGGCGTTACCAAGGCCAGAGTGCAGAAAACAAAGGCACAGCTTTTAATAGGAATGCAGGTATTGAAGGGGCATTAGCTGTTGGCTGATCGCAGAGGGCAATGCGTACCCATTTTCAAAAGAGAAAAAAAATGATTTAAAAAAAAGAATTGCCCACGAGATTCCAGACATTGGATTAGAACTCAGGTCTCCAGCATTCCCGGACCAAGCACTTACCACTTGAGCCACTGGTGCTGTGCTTCTGAAAGCAGCTTTTGAGCGGATATATCTTTATTCTGCATGCCCCTGTATTGCATTGTGAAACATGTTCACTGGAGAAAATGAGCATAGAACATCTGTCCCCCCCTAACTCCACCAAATACCAGCTAACTGCAGTGGTCTAGAGGTTAAGTGCTTGTGTTACAGCGCTGGGGGCCTGGGTTCGAGTCCTGCTTTCGGCACATAAACGTAATAGTTGGGTAAGGTGGAAGAAAGTGAGAGGTGGGACTGCGGAAGCGAGGGAGTGCAGGCTAAAGGAGGAGGTGGGGTAGGCTAAAGGAGCAGGTAGGGCAGATGCATGGGTCCCTGTGGAGAGGAGGCGGGGCTGGCTGAGTCGGGGTAGGACTAGAAGGGCATGGTGTAGGTTCCCTGGTAAAGGGGAGGGAGGGAGGGAGGAAGAAAGCATAGAGGAGGGACTCAGGAGGCCGGAAGTGCAGGGTACAAAGGAGCAGGCAGGTTCTGCTAAATGGTAGGGCCGCATGAGAAAAGAAAATGTCCATCCATTCCACCCTCCAATGGGCACCCTTTTGCACCTCCTCCATGGCCCCTTCCCGACCTTAGGACCCTCCTTTACACAGCCCCTCTCCATTCAGGGCCCTCTTACACCGCCCTCGGAGCCCACTTTATCCTCCATTCCCCTCTCGACCTACCAGCCCCTCCTCTTCTCCACAAGGACCCTTTCATCCAGCCCTACCTCGGCCTTTAGCCTGCCCCACCTCCTCCTTTTTTTACCCTGCACTCCCTCTCCCCCCACCTCCACAGTCCCACCGCTCTGCTTTCTTCCACCCTCGCTTTACCAGGGAACTCATTACATAACCGCTGAACATTTTGGAAGGAGTGTGGGTACCCACAACTGATTACCCAACTATTCTGTTTATGTGCCGAAAGCAGGACTTGAACCCAGGCCCCCCAGCGCTGTAACACAAGCACTTAACCTCTAGGCCACTGCAGTTAGCTGGTATTTGGGGGAGCGGGGGGCCAGATGTCCTATCCTCGTTGGCTCCAGTGAACATGTTTCACAATGCAAATGGGTATGCTCACAGGGGCATGCAGGAGAAAGATATATATGCCCAAAAGCTGCTCTCAGAAGCACAGCCACCAGTGGCTCAAGTGGTAAGTGCTTGGTCTTGGAATGCTGGAGGCCTGAGTTCTAATCCAATGTCTGGAATCTCCTGAGCCTTTGAAAAAAAAAAAAAACAACTTTTTTACATTGAAAATGGATATGCATTGCCCTGCACGATCTGCCAACAGCCAATGCCCTTTCAATACCTGCATTCCCACTAACAGTTGTGCCTTTGTTTTCTGCACTCTGGTCTTGGTAATGCCCACACAAAAGCTTGTCTCTCTGGCCCCAATTGACTGGAAACAAAACGAGGGTAAAAGGTGTAATCTACGGTTCATGGTTGATACAATAATTGCCCTGGGACTCAAACAGGACACCTTCTCGAGGTGCTGCGAGGTGACCACCGGCTCCTGCATAGCAAGCAAACCTGTATCAGCATCTCACTGAATGTGTCACCTGCAGGCTACACATAGGAGGCTGCAGTAGGTGCATGAACCCATTGGGCTGTCGACCCTCCTTCCTCTGAGAGCAGGAAACTGAATTTCCATGTTGCCTTCCTTTGGCACATTAGATCTATCTTTCAACCCCATTCCGAGGATGTTTTGCTTCACTGGAAGATGATACTCATTGTGAGTTGTGAGGCACTAATAGCTAAGCAGGTCAGTTAAATCTTTGCCTTTGTCATTGGGGTGTACTGATATGCGCAGGGCAGTCTTCTGCCCTCTGGTACTCTATGCTTTCCTATTGCTGCTTGTTCATGATTCATAAATGTAAACACTCTGCTCTCAAAAGTGAAAGGTTTGCAAGACTCTTGATGTAACGAGCCTTTCCCACTCTTTGCCCTGGGGGTGAGAGGGCTGCTTTCTGCCTTTAACACCCTCAATTCTGGAGCGGCTGGCTCCAGCACTGAGAATAAGGGCCTAATCCTGGGGAGAAACGGGCAGAGCTCTGCGCCCTGCGTCCTCCACGCGTCCCTAACGCTCCCAAACGCGACCACAGCCCTTACGGGCACAGCCCTATGTCCGGTGCAGCCTCTATGGTGCAGCCACCCAGGTAGCTTAGGGTTAGCATATATGCTCTTCGGCATCAGCCTGGCCAACCTGGCCCCGGAGAGTGTCACAGCATGCTCTGTAATCCCCTACTGATGGTGGCCTTGGTGACGATGAACTTGCTGCAATACTGATGCCTTTTTTCCTCCCAGAAGCCCCAGCAGCCTAGTGAAATGAAGGGGCGTGCACCTCTCACTGGCCTCTGTTTACCCTCTGGCTAACTGGAATGAGTTCCCAGGCAAATGTATCCATTTGGGAAAGAGCTAGGATTAGGAAGGCTCTTTCTACAGGCACGGTGGGAAAGAGTCAGAGAGCTACATGCCTGAGGCATCTTTCCTCCTCCCTCGCTCATTGTGTTCCCTAACTTCTAACTCTCTGCCAGGCCAGGCCCTGCTTCTTTTACTTCCAACCCCCCTGACCCCTCGTCTTCCACCTACTCCCCGCTCTATTATGCCTTCTCCTTTTTTGCTCTCTTCTATGGCCCTTTGAAAAGGAGTGCAGGCCTAGCTAAGGCTCATGAAGGAAATCTACCAACAAAAGAAACTTTCCTCGCTTATGGGAGGTGCTGTGAGACGAGTAAGAAGGGCTGAAGGGGTTATTGGGTTGTTGAGTTGGGAAGCATTCTCCCCCAGGGCAAAGAGTGGGAAAGGCTCGCTACAGCAAGAGTCTTTCAAATCTTTCAATTTTGAGAGCAGAGTGTTAACATTCAAAAATCATGAACAAGCAGCAATACGAAAGCATAAAGTAGCAGTGGACAGAAGATTGCCCTGCGCATATCAGTACACCCCAATGACAAAGGCAAAGATTTAACCGACCTGCTTAGCTATTGGTGCCTCAAACCTCACAGTGAGTATCATTTTCCAGTGAAGCAAAACATCCTCTGAATTGGGGTGAAAGAGAGATTTAATGTGCCAAAGGAAGGCAACATGGAAATTCAGTTTCCTGCTCTCTGAGGAAGGCGGGTCGACAGCCCAGTGGGTTAATGCACCTACTGCAGCCTCCTACGTGTAGCCTGCAGGCGACACATTCAGTTGCTGGTGAGATGCTGATACAGGTTTGCTTGCTACGCAGGGGCCGGTGGTCACCTCGCAGCGCCTCGAGAAGGTGTCCTGTTTGGGTCCCCGTGCAAATATCTTATCAACCATGACCCGTAGGTTACACTTTTTCCCCTCGTTTTTTTTCCAGTCAGTGGGGGCCAGAGAGACACGCTTTTCTAGGGGCGTTACCAAGGCCAGAGTGCAGAAAACAAAGGCACAGCTTTTAATAGGAATGCAGGTATTGAAGGGGCATTAGCTGTTGGCTGATCGCAGAGGGCAATGCGTACCCATTTTCAAAAGAGAAAAAAAATGATTTAAAAAAAAGAATTGCCCACGAGATTCCAGACATTGGATTAGAACTCAGGTCTCCAGCATTCCCGGACCAAGCACTTACCACTTGAGCCACTGGTGCTGTGCTTCTGAAAGCAGCTTTTGAGCGGATATATCTTTATTCTGCATGCCCCTGTATTGCATTGTGAAACATGTTCACTGGAGAAAATGAGCATAGAACATCTGTCCCCCCTAACTCCACCAAATACCAGCTAACTGCAGTGGTCTAGAGGTTAAGTGCTTGTGTTACAGCGCTGGGGGCCTGGGTTCGAGTCCTGCTTTCGGCACATAAACGTAATAGTTGGGTAAGGTGGAAGAAAGTGAGAGGTGGGACTGCGGAAGCGAGGGAGTGCAGGCTAAAGGAGGAGGTGGGGTAGGCTAAAGGAGCAGGTAGGGCAGATGCATGGGTCCCTGTGGAGAGGAGGCGGGGCTGGCTGAGTCGGGGTAGGACTAGAAGGGCATGGTGTAGGTTCCCTGGTAAAGGGGAGGGAGGGAGGGAGGAAGAAAGCATAGAGGAGGGACTCAGGAGGCCGGAAGTGCAGGGTACAAAGGAGCAGGCAGGTTCTGCTAAATGGTAGGGCCGCATGAGAAAAGAAAATGTCCATCCATTCCACCCTCCAATGGGCACCCTTTTGCACCTCCTCCATGGCCCCTTCCCGACCTTAGGACCCTCCTTTACACAGCCCCTCTCCATTCAGGGCCCTCTTACACCGCCCTCGGAGCCCACTTTATCCTCCATTCCCCTCTCGACCTACCAGCCCCTCCTCTTCTCCACAAGGACCCTTTCATCCAGCCCTACCTCGGCCTTTAGCCTGCCCCACCTCCTCCTTTTTTTACCCTGCACTCCCTCTCCCCCACCTCCACAGTCCCACCGCTCTGCTTTCTTCCACCCTCGCTTTACCAGGGAACTCATTACATAACCGCTGAACATTTTGGAAGGAGTGTGGGTACCCACAACTGATTACCCAACTATTCTGTTTATGTGCCGAAAGCAGGACTTGAACCCAGGCCCCCCAGCGCTGTAACACAAGCACTTAACCTCTAGGCCACTGCAGTTAGCTGGTATTTGGGGGAGCGGGGGGCCAGATGTCCTATCCTCGTTGGCTCCAGTGAACATGTTTCACAATGCAAATGGGTATGCTCACAGGGGCATGCAGGAGAAAGATATATATGCCCAAAAGCTGCTCTCAGAAGCACAGCCACCAGTGGCTCAAGTGGTAAGTGCTTGGTCTTGGAATGCTGGAGGCCTGAGTTCTAATCCAATGTCTGGAATCTCCTGAGCCTTTGAAAAAAAAAAAAAACAACTTTTTTACATTGAAAATGGATATGCATTGCCCTGCACGGTCTGCCAACAGCCAATGCCCTTTCAATACCTGCATTCCCACTAACAGTTGTGCCTTTGTTTTCTGCACTCTGGTCTTGGTAATGCCCACACAAAAGCTTGTCTCTCTGGCCCCAATTGACTGGAAACAAAACGAGGGTAAAAGGTGTAATCTACGGTTCATGGTTGATACAATAATTGCCCTGGGACTCAAACAGGACACCTTCTCGAGGTGCTGCGAGGTGACCACCGGCTCCTGCATAGCAAGCAAACCTGTATCAGCATCTCACTGAATGTGTCACCTGCAGGCTACACATAGGAGGCTGCAGTAGGTGCATGAACCCATTGGGCTGTCGACCCTCCTTCCTCTGAGAGCAGGAAACTGAATTTCCATGTTGCCTTCCTTTGGCACATTAGATCTATCTTTCAACCCCATTCCGAGGATGTTTTGCTTCACTGGAAGATGATACTCATTGTGAGTTGTGAGGCACTAATAGCTAAGCAGGTCAGTTAAATCTTTGCCTTTGTCATTGGGGTGTACTGATATGCGCAGGGCAGTCTTCTGCCCTCTGGTACTCTATGCTTTCCTATTGCTGCTTGTTCATGATTCATAAATGTAAACACTCTGCTCTCAAAAGTGAAAGGTTTGCAAGACTCTTGATGTAACGAGCCTTTCCCACTCTTTGCCCTGGGGGTGAGAGGGCTGCTTTCTGCCTTTAACACCCTCAATTCTGGAGCGGCTGGCTCCAGCACTGAGAATAAGGGCCTAATCCTGGGGAGAAACGGGCAGAGCTCTGCGCCCTGCGTCCTCCACGCGTCCCTAACGCTCCCAAACGCGACCACAGCCCTTACGGGCACAGCCCTATGTCCGGTGCAGCCTCTATGGTGCAGCCACCCAGGTAGCTTAGGGTTAGCATATATGCTCTTCGGCATCAGCCTGGCCAACCTGGCCCCGGAGAGTGTCACAGCATGCTCTGTAATCCCCTACTGATGGTGGCCTTGGTGACGATGAACTTGCTGCAATACTGATGCCTTTTTTCCTCCCAGAAGCCCCAGCAGCCTAGTGAAATGAAGGGGCGTGCACATCTCACTGGCCTCTGTTTACCCTCTGGCTAACTGGAATGAGTTCCCAGGCAAATGTATCCATTTGGGAAAGAGCTAGGATTAGGAAGGCTCTTTCTACAGGCACGGTGGGAAAGAGTCAGAGAGCTACATGCCTGAGGCATCTTTCCTCCTCCCTCGCTCATTGTGTTCCCTAACTTCTAACTCTCTGCCAGGCCAGGCCCTGCTTCTTTTACTTCCAACCCCCCTGACCCCTCGTCTTCCACCTACTCCCCGCTCTATTATGCCTTCTCCTTTTTTGCTCTCTTCTATGGCCCTTTGAAAAGGAGTGCAGGCCTAGCTAAGGCTCATGAAGGAAATCTACCAACAAAAGAAACTTTCCTCGCTTATGGGAGGTGCTGTGAGACGAGTAAGAAGGGCTGAAGGGGTTATTGGGTTGTTGAGTTGGGAAGCATTCTCCCCCAGGGCAAAGAGTGGGAAAGGCTCGCTACAGCAAGAGTCTTTCAAATCTTTCAATTTTGAGAGCAGAGTGTTAACATTCAAAAATCATGAACAAGCAGCAATACGAAAGCATAAAGTAGCAGTGGACAGAAGATTGCCCTGCGCATATCAGTACACCCCAATGACAAAGGCAAAGATTTAACCGACCTGCTTAGCTATTGGTGCCTCAAACCTCACAGTGAGTATCATTTTCCAGTGAAGCAAAACATCCTCTGAATTGGGGTGAAAGAGAGATTTAATGTGCCAAAGGAAGGCAACATGGAAATTCAGTTTCCTGCTCTCTGAGGAAGGCGGGTCGACAGCCCAGTGGGTTAATGCACCTACTGCAGCCTCCTACGTGTAGCCTGCAGGCGACACATTCAGTTGCTGGTGAGATGCTGATACAGGTTTGCTTGCTACGCAGGGGCCGGTGGTCACCTCGCAGCGCCTCGAGAAGGTGTCCTGTTTGGGTCCCCGTGCAAATATCTTATCAACCATGACCCGTAGGTTACACTTTTTCCCCTCGTTTTTTTTCCAGTCAGTGGGGGCCAGAGAGACACGCTTTTCTAGGGGCGTTACCAAGGCCAGAGTGCAGAAAACAAAGGCACAGCTTTTAATAGGAATGCAGGTATTGAAGGGGCATTAGCTGTTGGCTGATCGCAGAGGGCAATGCGTACCCATTTTCAAAAGAGAAAAAAAATGATTTAAAAAAAAGAATTGCCCACGAGATTCCAGACATTGGATTAGAACTCAGGTCTCCAGCATTCCCGGACCAAGCACTTACCACTTGAGCCACTGGTGCTGTGCTTCTGAAAGCAGCTTTTGAGCGGATATATCTTTATTCTGCATGCCCCTGTATTGCATTGTGAAACATGTTCACTGGAGAAAATGAGCATAGAACATCTGTCCCCCCCTAACTCCACCAAATACCAGCTAACTGCAGTGGTCTAGAGGTTAAGTGCTTGTGTTACAGCGCTGGGGGCCTGGGTTCGAGTCCTGCTTTCGGCACATAAACGTAATAGTTGGGTAAGGTGGAAGAAAGTGAGAGGTGGGACTGCGGAAGCGAGGGAGTGCAGGCTAAAGGAGGAGGTGGGGTAGGCTAAAGGAGCAGGTAGGGCAGATGCATGGGTCCCTGTGGAGAGGAGGCGGGGCTGGCTGAGTCGGGGTAGGACTAGAAGGGCATGGTGTAGGTTCCCTGGTAAAGGGGAGGGAGGGAGGGAGGAAGAAAGCATAGAGGAGGGACTCAGGAGGCCGGAAGTGCAGGGTACAAAGGAGCAGGCAGGTTCTGCTAAATGGTAGGGCCGCATGAGAAAAGAAAATGTCCATCCATTCCACCCTCCAATGGGCACCCTTTTGCACCTCCTCCATGGCCCCTTCCCGACCTTAGGACCCTCCTTTACACAGCCCCTCTCCATTCAGGGCCCTCTTACACCGCCCTCGGAGCCCACTTTATCCTCCATTCCCCTCTCGACCTACCAGCCCCTCCTCTTCTCCACAAGGACCCTTTCATCCAGCCCTACCTCGGCCTTTAGCCTGCCCCACCTCCTCCTTTTTTTACCCTGCACTCCCTCTCCCCCCACCTCCACAGTCCCACCGCTCTGCTTTCTTCCACCCTCGCTTTACCAGGGAACTCATTACATAACCGCTGAACATTTTGGAAGGAGTGTGGGTACCCACAACTGATTACCCAACTATTCTGTTTATGTGCCGAAAGCAGGACTTGAACCCAGGCCCCCCAGCGCTGTAACACAAGCACTTAACCTCTAGGCCACTGCAGTTAGCTGGTATTTGGGGGAGCGGGGGGCCAGATGTCCTATCCTCGTTGGCTCCAGTGAACATGTTTCACAATGCAAATGGGTATGCTCACAGGGGCATGCAGGAGAAAGATATATATGCCCAAAAGCTGCTCTCAGAAGCACAGCCACCAGTGGCTCAAGTGGTAAGTGCTTGGTCTTGGAATGCTGGAGGCCTGAGTTCTAATCCAATGTCTGGAATCTCCTGAGCCTTTGAAAAAAAAAAAAAACAACTTTTTTACATTGAAAATGGATATGCATTGCCCTGCACGGTCTGCCAACAGCCAATGCCCTTTCAATACCTGCATTCCCACTAACAGTTGTGCCTTTGTTTTCTGCACTCTGGTCTTGGTAATGCCCACACAAAAGCTTGTCTCTCTGGCCCCAATTGACTGGAAACAAAACGAGGGTAAAAGGTGTAATCTACGGTTCATGGTTGATACAATAATTGCCCTGGGACTCAAACAGGACACCTTCTCGAGGTGCTGCGAGGTGACCACCGGCTCCTGCATAGCAAGCAAACCTGTATCAGCATCTCACTGAATGTGTCACCTGCAGGCTACACATAGGAGGCTGCAGTAGGTGCATGAACCCATTGGGCTGTCGACCCTCCTTCCTCTGAGAGCAGGAAACTGAATTTCCATGTTGCCTTCCTTTGGCACATTAGATCTATCTTTCAACCCCATTCCGAGGATGTTTTGCTTCACTGGAAGATGATACTCATTGTGAGTTGTGAGGCACTAATAGCTAAGCAGGTCAGTTAAATCTTTGCCTTTGTCATTGGGGTGTACTGATATGCGCAGGGCAGTCTTCTGCCCTCTGGTACTCTATGCTTTCCTATTGCTGCTTGTTCATGATTCATAAATGTAAACACTCTGCTCTCAAAAGTGAAAGGTTTGCAAGACTCTTGATGTAACGAGCCTTTCCCACTCTTTGCCCTGGGGGTGAGAGGGCTGCTTTCTGCCTTTAACACCCTCAATTCTGGAGCGGCTGGCTCCAGCACTGAGAATAAGGGCCTAATCCTGGGGAGAAACGGGCAGAGCTCTGCGCCCTGCGTCCTCCACGCGTCCCTAACGCTCCCAAACGCGACCACAGCCCTTACGGGCACAGCCCTATGTCCGGTGCAGCCTCTATGGTGCAGCCACCCAGGTAGCTTAGGGTTAGCATATATGCTCTTCGGCATCAGCCTGGCCAACCTGGCCCCGGAGAGTGTCACAGCATGCTCTGTAATCCCCTACTGATGGTGGCCTTGGTGACGATGAACTTGCTGCAATACTGATGCCTTTTTTCCTCCCAGAAGCCCCAGCAGCCTAGTGAAATGAAGGGGCGTGCACATCTCACTGGCCTCTGTTTACCCTCTGGCTAACTGGAATGAGTTCCCAGGCAAATGTATCCATTTGGGAAAGAGCTAGGATTAGGAAGGCTCTTTCTACAGGCACGGTGGGAAAGAGTCAGAGAGCTACATGCCTGAGGCATCTTTCCTCCTCCCTCGCTCATTGTGTTCCCTAACTTCTAACTCTCTGCCAGGCCAGGCCCTGCTTCTTTTACTTCCAACCCCCCTGACCCCTCGTCTTCCACCTACTCCCCGCTCTATTATGCCTTCTCCTTTTTTGCTCTCTTCTATGGCCCTTTGAAAAGGAGTGCAGGCCTAGCTAAGGCTCATGAAGGAAATCTACCAACAAAAGAAACTTTCCTCGCTTATGGGAGGTGCTGTGAGACGAGTAAGAAGGGCTGAAGGGGTTATTGGGTTGTTGAGTTGGGAAGCATTCTCCCCCAGGGCAAAGAGTGGGAAAGGCTCGCTACAGCAAGAGTCTTTCAAATCTTTCAATTTTGAGAGCAGAGTGTTAACATTCAAAAATCATGAACAAGCAGCAATACGAAAGCATAAAGTAGCAGTGGACAGAAGATTGCCCTGCGCATATCAGTACACCCCAATGACAAAGGCAAAGATTTAACCGACCTGCTTAGCTATTGGTGCCTCAAACCTCACAGTGAGTATCATTTTCCAGTGAAGCAAAACATCCTCTGAATTGGGGTGAAAGAGAGATTTAATGTGCCAAAGGAAGGCAACATGGAAATTCAGTTTCCTGCTCTCTGAGGAAGGCGGGTCGACAGCCCAGTGGGTTAATGCACCTACTGCAGCCTCCTACGTGTAGCCTGCAGGCGACACATTCAGTTGCTGGTGAGATGCTGATACAGGTTTGCTTGCTACGCAGGGGCCGGTGGTCACCTCGCAGCGCCTCGAGAAGGTGTCCTGTTTGGGTCCCCGTGCAAATATCTTATCAACCATGACCCGTAGGTTACACTTTTTCCCCTCGTTTTTTTTCCAGTCAGTGGGGGCCAGAGAGACACGCTTTTCTAGGGGCGTTACCAAGGCCAGAGTGCAGAAAACAAAGGCACAGCTTTTAATAGGAATGCAGGTATTGAAGGGGCATTAGCTGTTGGCTGATCGCAGAGGGCAATGCGTACCCATTTTCAAAAGAGAAAAAAAATGATTTAAAAAAAAGAATTGCCCACGAGATTCCAGACATTGGATTAGAACTCAGGTCTCCAGCATTCCCGGACCAAGCACTTACCACTTGAGCCACTGGTGCTGTGCTTCTGAAAGCAGCTTTTGAGCGGATATATCTTTATTCTGCATGCCCCTGTATTGCATTGTGAAACATGTTCACTGGAGAAAATGAGCATAGAACATCTGTCCCCCCCTAACTCCACCAAATACCAGCTAACTGCAGTGGTCTAGAGGTTAAGTGCTTGTGTTACAGCGCTGGGGGCCTGGGTTCGAGTCCTGCTTTCGGCACATAAACGTAATAGTTGGGTAAGGTGGAAGAAAGTGAGAGGTGGGACTGCGGAAGCGAGGGAGTGCAGGCTAAAGGAGGAGGTGGGGTAGGCTAAAGGAGCAGGTAGGGCAGATGCATGGGTCCCTGTGGAGAGGAGGCGGGGCTGGCTGAGTCGGGGTAGGACTAGAAGGGCATGGTGTAGGTTCCCTGGTAAAGGGGAGGGAGGGAGGGAGGAAGAAAGCATAGAGGAGGGACTCAGGAGGCCGGAAGTGCAGGGTACAAAGGAGCAGGCAGGTTCTGCTAAATGGTAGGGCCGCATGAGAAAAGAAAATGTCCATCCATTCCACCCTCCAATGGGCACCCTTTTGCACCTCCTCCATGGCCCCTTCCCGACCTTAGGACCCTCCTTTACACAGCCCCTCTCCATTCAGGGCCCTCTTACACCGCCCTCGGAGCCCACTTTATCCTCCATTCCCCTCTCGACCTACCAGCCCCTCCTCTTCTCCACAAGGACCCTTTCATCCAGCCCTACCTCGGCCTTTAGCCTGCCCCACCTCCTCCTTTTTTTACCCTGCACTCCCTCTCCCCCCACCTCCACAGTCCCACCGCTCTGCTTTCTTCCACCCTCGCTTTACCAGGGAACTCATTACATAACCGCTGAACATTTTGGAAGGAGTGTGGGTACCCACAACTGATTACCCAACTATTCTGTTTATGTGCCGAAAGCAGGACTTGAACCCAGGCCCCCCAGCGCTGTAACACAAGCACTTAACCTCTAGGCCACTGCAGTTAGCTGGTATTTGGGGGAGCGGGGGGCCAGATGTCCTATCCTCGTTGGCTCCAGTGAACATGTTTCACAATGCAAATGGGTATGCTCACAGGGGCATGCAGGAGAAAGATATATATGCCCAAAAGCTGCTCTCAGAAGCACAGCCACCAGTGGCTCAAGTGGTAAGTGCTTGGTCTTGGAATGCTGGAGGCCTGAGTTCTAATCCAATGTCTGGAATCTCCTGAGCCTTTGAAAAAAAAAAAAAACAACTTTTTTACATTGAAAATGGATATGCATTGCCCTGCACGATCTGCCAACAGCCAATGCCCTTTCAATACCTGCATTCCCACTAACAGTTGTGCCTTTGTTTTCTGCACTCTGGTCTTGGTAATGCCCACACAAAAGCTTGTCTCTCTGGCCCCAATTGACTGGAAACAAAACGAGGGTAAAAGGTGTAATCTACGGTTCATGGTTGATACAATAATTGCCCTGGGACTCAAACAGGACACCTTCTCGAGGTGCTGCGAGGTGACCACCGGCTCCTGCATAGCAAGCAAACCTGTATCAGCATCTCACTGAATGTGTCACCTGCAGGCTACACATAGGAGGCTGCAGTAGGTGCATGAACCCATTGGGCTGTCGACCCTCCTTCCTCTGAGAGCAGGAAACTGAATTTCCATGTTGCCTTCCTTTGGCACATTAGATCTATCTTTCAACCCCATTCCGAGGATGTTTTGCTTCACTGGAAGATGATACTCATTGTGAGTTGTGAGGCACTAATAGCTAAGCAGGTCAGTTAAATCTTTGCCTTTGTCATTGGGGTGTACTGATATGCGCAGGGCAGTCTTCTGCCCTCTGGTACTCTATGCTTTCCTATTGCTGCTTGTTCATGATTCATAAATGTAAACACTCTGCTCTCAAAAGTGAAAGGTTTGCAAGACTCTTGATGTAACGAGCCTTTCCCACTCTTTGCCCTGGGGGTGAGAGGGCTGCTTTCTGCCTTTAACACCCTCAATTCTGGAGCGGCTGGCTCCAGCACTGAGAATAAGGGCCTAATCCTGGGGAGAAACGGGCAGAGCTCTGCGCCCTGCGTCCTCCACGCGTCCCTAACGCTCCCAAACGCGACCACAGCCCTTACGGGCACAGCCCTATGTCCGGTGCAGCCTCTATGGTGCAGCCACCCAGGTAGCTTAGGGTTAGCATATATGCTCTTCGGCATCAGCCTGGCCAACCTGGCCCCGGAGAGTGTCACAGCATGCTCTGTAATCCCCTACTGATGGTGGCCTTGGTGACGATGAACTTGCTGCAATACTGATGCCTTTTTTCCTCCCAGAAGCCCCAGCAGCCTAGTGAAATGAAGGGGCGTGCACATCTCACTGGCCTCTGTTTACCCTCTGGCTAACTGGAATGAGTTCCCAGGCAAATGTATCCATTTGGGAAAGAGCTAGGATTAGGAAGGCTCTTTCTACAGGCACGGTGGGAAAGAGTCAGAGAGCTACATGCCTGAGGCATCTTTCCTCCTCCCTCGCTCATTGTGTTCCCTAACTTCTAACTCTCTGCCAGGCCAGGCCCTGCTTCTTTTACTTCCAACCCCCCTGACCCCTCGTCTTCCACCTACTCCCCGCTCTATTATGCCTTCTCCTTTTTTGCTCTCTTCTATGGCCCTTTGAAAAGGAGTGCAGGCCTAGCTAAGGCTCATGAAGGAAATCTACCAACAAAAGAAACTTTCCTCGCTTATGGGAGGTGCTGTGAGACGAGTAAGAAGGGCTGAAGGGGTTATTGGGTTGTTGAGTTGGGAAGCATTCTCCCCCAGGGCAAAGAGTGGGAAAGGCTCGCTACAGCAAGAGTCTTTCAAATCTTTCAATTTTGAGAGCAGAGTGTTAACATTCAAAAATCATGAACAAGCAGCAATACGAAAGCATAAAGTAGCAGTGGACAGAAGATTGCCCTGCGCATATCAGTACACCCCAATGACAAAGGCAAAGATTTAACCGACCTGCTTAGCTATTGGTGCCTCAAACCTCACAGTGAGTATCATTTTCCAGTGAAGCAAAACATCCTCTGAATTGGGGTGAAAGAGAGATTTAATGTGCCAAAGGAAGGCAACATGGAAATTCAGTTTCCTGCTCTCTGAGGAAGGCGGGTCGACAGCCCAGTGGGTTAATGCACCTACTGCAGCCTCCTACGTGTAGCCTGCAGGCGACACATTCAGTTGCTGGTGAGATGCTGATACAGGTTTGCTTGCTACGCAGGGGCCGGTGGTCACCTCGCAGCGCCTCGAGAAGGTGTCCTGTTTGGGTCCCCGTGCAAATATCTTATCAACCATGACCCGTAGGTTACACTTTTTCCCCTCGTTTTTTTTCCAGTCAGTGGGGGCCAGAGAGACACGCTTTTCTAGGGGCGTTACCAAGGCCAGAGTGCAGAAAACAAAGGCACAGCTTTTAATAGGAATGCAGGTATTGAAGGGGCATTAGCTGTTGGCTGATCGCAGAGGGCAATGCGTACCCATTTTCAAAAGAGAAAAAAAATGATTTAAAAAAAAGAATTGCCCACGAGATTCCAGACATTGGATTAGAACTCAGGTCTCCAGCATTCCCGGACCAAGCACTTACCACTTGAGCCACTGGTGCTGTGCTTCTGAAAGCAGCTTTTGAGCGGATATATCTTTATTCTGCATGCCCCTGTATTGCATTGTGAAACATGTTCACTGGAGAAAATGAGCATAGAACATCTGTCCCCCCTAACTCCACCAAATACCAGCTAACTGCAGTGGTCTAGAGGTTAAGTGCTTGTGTTACAGCGCTGGGGGCCTGGGTTCGAGTCCTGCTTTCGGCACATAAACGTAATAGTTGGGTAAGGTGGAAGAAAGTGAGAGGTGGGACTGCGGAAGCGAGGGAGTGCAGGCTAAAGGAGGAGGTGGGGTAGGCTAAAGGAGCAGGTAGGGCAGATGCATGGGTCCCTGTGGAGAGGAGGCGGGGCTGGCTGAGTCGGGGTAGGACTAGAAGGGCATGGTGTAGGTTCCCTGGTAAAGGGGAGGGAGGGAGGGAGGAGAGCATAGAGGAGGGACTCAGGAGGCCGGAAGTGCAGGGTACAAAGGAGCAGGCAGGTTCTGCTAAATGGTAGGGCCGCATGAGAAAAGAAAATGTCCATCCATTCCACCCTCCAATGGGCACCCTTTTGCACCTCCTCCATGGCCCCTTCCCGACCTTAGGACCCTCCTTTACACAGCCCCTCTCCATTCAGGGCCCTCTTACACCGCCCTCGGAGCCCACTTTATCCTCCATTCCCCTCTCGACCTACCAGCCCCTCCTCTTCTCCACAAGGACCCTTTCATCCAGCCCTACCTCGGCCTTTAGCCTGCCCCACCTCCTCCTTTTTTTACCCTGCACTCCCTCTCCCCCACCTCCACAGTCCCACCGCTCTGCTTTCTTCCACCCTCGCTTTACCAGGGAACTCATTACATAACCGCTGAACATTTTGGAAGGAGTGTGGGTACCCACAACTGATTACCCAACTATTCTGTTTATGTGCCGAAAGCAGGACTTGAACCCAGGCCCCCCAGCGCTGTAACACAAGCACTTAACCTCTAGGCCACTGCAGTTAGCTGGTATTTGGGGGAGCGGGGGGCCAGATGTCCTATCCTCGTTGGCTCCAGTGAACATGTTTCACAATGCAAATGGGTATGCTCACAGGGGCATGCAGGAGAAAGATATATATGCCCAAAAGCTGCTCTCAGAAGCACAGCCACCAGTGGCTCAAGTGGTAAGTGCTTGGTCTTGGAATGCTGGAGGCCTGAGTTCTAATCCAATGTCTGGAATCTCCTGAGCCTTTGAAAAAAAAAAAAAACAACTTTTTTACATTGAAAATGGATATGCATTGCCCTGCACGATCTGCCAACAGCCAATGCCCTTTCAATACCTGCATTCCCACTAACAGTTGTGCCTTTGTTTTCTGCACTCTGGTCTTGGTAATGCCCACACAAAAGCTTGTCTCTCTGGCCCCAATTGACTGGAAACAAAACGAGGGTAAAAGGTGTAATCTACGGTTCATGGTTGATACAATAATTGCCCTGGGACTCAAACAGGACACCTTCTCGAGGTGCTGCGAGGTGACCACCGGCTCCTGCATAGCAAGCAAACCTGTATCAGCATCTCACTGAATGTGTCACCTGCAGGCTACACATAGGAGGCTGCAGTAGGTGCATGAACCCATTGGGCTGTCGACCCTCCTTCCTCTGAGAGCAGGAAACTGAATTTCCATGTTGCCTTCCTTTGGCACATTAGATCTATCTTTCAACCCCATTCCGAGGATGTTTTGCTTCACTGGAAGATGATACTCATTGTGAGTTGTGAGGCACTAATAGCTAAGCAGGTCAGTTAAATCTTTGCCTTTGTCATTGGGGTGTACTGATATGCGCAGGGCAGTCTTCTGCCCTCTGGTACTCTATGCTTTCCTATTGCTGCTTGTTCATGATTCATAAATGTAAACACTCTGCTCTCAAAAGTGAAAGGTTTGCAAGACTCTTGATGTAACGAGCCTTTCCCACTCTTTGCCCTGGGGGTGAGAGGGCTGCTTTCTGCCTTTAACACCCTCAATTCTGGAGCGGCTGGCTCCAGCACTGAGAATAAGGGCCTAATCCTGGGGAGAAACGGGCAGAGCTCTGCGCCCTGCGTCCTCCACGCGTCCCTAACGCTCCCAAACGCGACCACAGCCCTTACGGGCACAGCCCTATGTCCGGTGCAGCCTCTATGGTGCAGCCACCCAGGTAGCTTAGGGTTAGCATATATGCTCTTCGGCATCAGCCTGGCCAACCTGGCCCCGGAGAGTGTCACAGCATGCTCTGTAATCCCCTACTGATGGTGGCCTTGGTGACGATGAACTTGCTGCAATACTGATGCCTTTTTTCCTCCCAGAAGCCCCAGCAGCCTAGTGAAATGAAGGGGCGTGCACATCTCACTGGCCTCTGTTTACCCTCTGGCTAACTGGAATGAGTTCCCAGGCAAATGTATCCATTTGGGAAAGAGCTAGGATTAGGAAGGCTCTTTCTACAGGCACGGTGGGAAAGAGTCAGAGAGCTACATGCCTGAGGCATCTTTCCTCCTCCCTCGCTCATTGTGTTCCCTAACTTCTAACTCTCTGCCAGGCCAGGCCCTGCTTCTTTTACTTCCAACCCCCCTGACCCCTCGTCTTCCACCTACTCCCCGCTCTATTATGCCTTCTCCTTTTTTGCTCTCTTCTATGGCCCTTTGAAAAGGAGTGCAGGCCTAGCTAAGGCTCATGAAGGAAATCTACCAACAAAAGAAACTTTCCTCGCTTATGGGAGGTGCTGTGAGACGAGTAAGAAGGGCTGAAGGGGTTATTGGGTTGTTGAGTTGGGAAGCATTCTCCCCCAGGGCAAAGAGTGGGAAAGGCTCGCTACAGCAAGAGTCTTTCAAATCTTTCAATTTTGAGAGCAGAGTGTTAACATTCAAAAATCATGAACAAGCAGCAATACGAAAGCATAAAGTAGCAGTGGACAGAAGATTGCCCTGCGCATATCAGTACACCCCAATGACAAAGGCAAAGATTTAACCGACCTGCTTAGCTATTGGTGCCTCAAACCTCACAGTGAGTATCATTTTCCAGTGAAGCAAAACATCCTCTGAATTGGGGTGAAAGAGAGATTTAATGTGCCAAAGGAAGGCAACATGGAAATTCAGTTTCCTGCTCTCTGAGGAAGGCGGGTCGACAGCCCAGTGGGTTAATGCACCTACTGCAGCCTCCTACGTGTAGCCTGCAGGCGACACATTCAGTTGCTGGTGAGATGCTGATACAGGTTTGCTTGCTACGCAGGGGCCGGTGGTCACCTCGCAGCGCCTCGAGAAGGTGTCCTGTTTGGGTCCCCGTGCAAATATCTTATCAACCATGACCCGTAGGTTACACTTTTTCCCCTCGTTTTTTTTCCAGTCAGTGGGGGCCAGAGAGACACGCTTTTCTAGGGGCGTTACCAAGGCCAGAGTGCAGAAAACAAAGGCACAGCTTTTAATAGGAATGCAGGTATTGAAGGGGCATTAGCTGTTGGCTGATCGCAGAGGGCAATGCGTACCCATTTTCAAAAGAGAAAAAAAATGATTTAAAAAAAAGAATTGCCCACGAGATTCCAGACATTGGATTAGAACTCAGGTCTCCAGCATTCCCGGACCAAGCACTTACCACTTGAGCCACTGGTGCTGTGCTTCTGAAAGCAGCTTTTGAGCGGATATATCTTTATTCTGCATGCCCCTGTATTGCATTGTGAAACATGTTCACTGGAGAAAATGAGCATAGAACATCTGTCCCCCCCTAACTCCACCAAATACCAGCTAACTGCAGTGGTCTAGAGGTTAAGTGCTTGTGTTACAGCGCTGGGGGCCTGGGTTCGAGTCCTGCTTTCGGCACATAAACGTAATAGTTGGGTAAGGTGGAAGAAAGTGAGAGGTGGGACTGCGGAAGCGAGGGAGTGCAGGCTAAAGGAGGAGGTGGGGTAGGCTAAAGGAGCAGGTAGGGCAGATGCATGGGTCCCTGTGGAGAGGAGGCGGGGCTGGCTGAGTCGGGGTAGGACTAGAAGGGCATGGTGTAGGTTCCCTGGTAAAGGGGAGGGAGGGAGGGAGGAAGAAAGCATAGAGGAGGGACTCAGGAGGCCGGAAGTGCAGGGTACAAAGGAGCAGGCAGGTTCTGCTAAATGGTAGGGCCGCATGAGAAAAGAAAATGTCCATCCATTCCACCCTCCAATGGGCACCCTTTTGCACCTCCTCCATGGCCCCTTCCCGACCTTAGGACCCTCCTTTACACAGCCCCTCTCCATTCAGGGCCCTCTTACACCGCCCTCGGAGCCCACTTTATCCTCCATTCCCCTCTCGACCTACCAGCCCCTCCTCTTCTCCACAAGGACCCTTTCATCCAGCCCTACCTCGGCCTTTAGCCTGCCCCACCTCCTCCTTTTTTTACCCTGCACTCCCTCTCCCCCCACCTCCACAGTCCCACCGCTCTGCTTTCTTCCACCCTCGCTTTACCAGGGAACTCATTACATAACCGCTGAACATTTTGGAAGGAGTGTGGGTACCCACAACTGATTACCCAACTATTCTGTTTATGTGCCGAAAGCAGGACTTGAACCCAGGCCCCCCAGCGCTGTAACACAAGCACTTAACCTCTAGGCCACTGCAGTTAGCTGGTATTTGGGGGAGCGGGGGGCCAGATGTCCTATCCTCGTTGGCTCCAGTGAACATGTTTCACAATGCAAATGGGTATGCTCACAGGGGCATGCAGGAGAAAGATATATATGCCCAAAAGCTGCTCTCAGAAGCACAGCCACCAGTGGCTCAAGTGGTAAGTGCTTGGTCTTGGAATGCTGGAGGCCTGAGTTCTAATCCAATGTCTGGAATCTCCTGAGCCTTTGAAAAAAAAAAAAAACAACTTTTTTACATTGAAAATGGATATGCATTGCCCTGCACGATCTGCCAACAGCCAATGCCCTTTCAATACCTGCATTCCCACTAACAGTTGTGCCTTTGTTTTCTGCACTCTGGTCTTGGTAATGCCCACACAAAAGCTTGTCTCTCTGGCCCCAATTGACTGGAAACAAAACGAGGGTAAAAGGTGTAATCTACGGTTCATGGTTGATACAATAATTGCCCTGGGACTCAAACAGGACACCTTCTCGAGGTGCTGCGAGGTGACCACCGGCTCCTGCATAGCAAGCAAACCTGTATCAGCATCTCACTGAATGTGTCACCTGCAGGCTACACATAGGAGGCTGCAGTAGGTGCATGAACCCATTGGGCTGTCGACCCTCCTTCCTCTGAGAGCAGGAAACTGAATTTCCATGTTGCCTTCCTTTGGCACATTAGATCTATCTTTCAACCCCATTCCGAGGATGTTTTGCTTCACTGGAAGATGATACTCATTGTGAGTTGTGAGGCACTAATAGCTAAGCAGGTCAGTTAAATCTTTGCCTTTGTCATTGGGGTGTACTGATATGCGCAGGGCAGTCTTCTGCCCTCTGGTACTCTATGCTTTCCTATTGCTGCTTGTTCATGATTCATAAATGTAAACACTCTGCTCTCAAAAGTGAAAGGTTTGCAAGACTCTTGATGTAACGAGCCTTTCCCACTCTTTGCCCTGGGGGTGAGAGGGCTGCTTTCTGCCTTTAACACCCTCAATTCTGGAGCGGCTGGCTCCAGCACTGAGAATAAGGGCCTAATCCTGGGGAGAAACGGGCAGAGCTCTGCGCCCTGCGTCCTCCACGCGTCCCTAACGCTCCCAAACGCGACCACAGCCCTTACGGGCACAGCCCTATGTCCGGTGCAGCCTCTATGGTGCAGCCACCCAGGAAGCTTAGGGTTAGCATATATGCTCTTCGGCATCAGCCTGGCCAACCTGGCCCCGGAGAGTGTCACAGCATGCTCTGTAATCCCCTACTGATGGTGGCCTTGGTGACGATGAACTTGCTGCAATACTGATGCCTTTTTTCCTCCCAGAAGCCCCAGCAGCCTAGTGAAATGAAGGGGCGTGCACATCTCACTGGCCTCTGTTTACCCTCTGGCTAACTGGAATGAGTTCCCAGGCAAATGTATCCATTTGGGAAAGAGCTAGGATTAGGAAGGCTCTTTCTACAGGCACGGTGGGAAAGAGTCAGAGAGCTACATGCCTGAGGCATCTTTCCTCCTCCCTCGCTCATTGTGTTCCCTAACTTCTAACTCTCTGCCAGGCCAGGCCCTGCTTCTTTTACTTCCAACCCCCCTGACCCCTCGTCTTCCACCTACTCCCCGCTCTATTATGCCTTCTCCTTTTTTGCTCTCTTCTATGGCCCTTTGAAAAGGAGTGCAGGCCTAGCTAAGGCTCATGAAGGAAATCTACCAACAAAAGAAACTTTCCTCGCTTATGGGAGGTGCTGTGAGACGAGTAAGAAGGGCTGAAGGGGTTATTGGGTTGTTGAGTTGGGAAGCATTCTCCCCCAGGGCAAAGAGTGGGAAAGGCTCGCTACAGCAAGAGTCTTTCAAATCTTTCAATTTTGAGAGCAGAGTGTTAACATTCAAAAATCATGAACAAGCAGCAATACGAAAGCATAAAGTAGCAGTGGACAGAAGATTGCCCTGCGCATATCAGTACACCCCAATGACAAAGGCAAAGATTTAACCGACCTGCTTAGCTATTGGTGCCTCAAACCTCACAGTGAGTATCATTTTCCAGTGAAGCAAAACATCCTCTGAATTGGGGTGAAAGAGAGATTTAATGTGCCAAAGGAAGGCAACATGGAAATTCAGTTTCCTGCTCTCTGAGGAAGGCGGGTCGACAGCCCAGTGGGTTAATGCACCTACTGCAGCCTCCTACGTGTAGCCTGCAGGCGACACATTCAGTTGCTGGTGAGATGCTGATACAGGTTTGCTTGCTACGCAGGGGCCGGTGGTCACCTCGCAGCGCCTCGAGAAGGTGTCCTGTTTGGGTCCCCGTGCAAATATCTTATCAACCATGACCCGTAGGTTACACTTTTTCCCCTCGTTTTTTTTCCAGTCAGTGGGGGCCAGAGAGACACGCTTTTCTAGGGGCGTTACCAAGGCCAGAGTGCAGAAAACAAAGGCACAGCTTTTAATAGGAATGCAGGTATTGAAGGGGCATTAGCTGTTGGCTGATCGCAGAGGGCAATGCGTACCCATTTTCAAAAGAGAAAAAAAATGATTTAAAAAAAAGAATTGCCCACGAGATTCCAGACATTGGATTAGAACTCAGGTCTCCAGCATTCCCGGACCAAGCACTTACCACTTGAGCCACTGGTGCTGTGCTTCTGAAAGCAGCTTTTGAGCGGATATATCTTTATTCTGCATGCCCCTGTATTGCATTGTGAAACATGTTCACTGGAGAAAATGAGCATAGAACATCTGTCCCCCCCTAACTCCACCAAATACCAGCTAACTGCAGTGGTCTAGAGGTTAAGTGCTTGTGTTACAGCGCTGGGGGCCTGGGTTCGAGTCCTGCTTTCGGCACATAAACGTAATAGTTGGGTAAGGTGGAAGAAAGTGAGAGGTGGGACTGCGGAAGCGAGGGAGTGCAGGCTAAAGGAGGAGGTGGGGTAGGCTAAAGGAGCAGGTAGGGCAGATGCATGGGTCCCTGTGGAGAGGAGGCGGGGCTGGCTGAGTCGGGGTAGGACTAGAAGGGCATGGTGTAGGTTCCCTGGTAAAGGGGAGGGAGGGAGGGAGGGAGGAAGAAAGCATAGAGGAGGGACTCAGGAGGCCGGAAGTGCAGGGTACAAAGGAGCAGGCAGGTTCTGCTAAATGGTAGGGCCGCATGAGAAAAGAAAATGTCCATCCATTCCACCCTCCAATGGGCACCCTTTTTGCACCTCCTCCATGGCCCCTTCCCGACCTTAGGACCCTCCTTTACACAGCCCCTCTCCATTCAGGGCCCTCTTACACCGCCCTCGGAGCCCACTTTATCCTCCATTCCCCTCTCGACCTACCAGCCCCTCCTCTTCTCCACAAGGACCCTTTCATCCAGCCCTACCTCGGCCTTTAGCCTGCCCCACCTCCTCCTTTTTTTACCCTGCACTCCCTCTCCCCCCACCTCCACAGTCCCACCGCTCTGCTTTCTTCCACCCTCGCTTTACCAGGGAACTCATTACATAACCGCTGAACATTTTGGAAGGAGTGTGGGTACCCACAACTGATTACCCAACTATTCTGTTTATGTGCCGAAAGCAGGACTTGAACCCAGGCCCCCCAGCGCTGTAACACAAGCACTTAACCTCTAGGCCACTGCAGTTAGCTGGTATTTGGGGGAGCGGGGGGCCAGATGTCCTATCCTCGTTGGCTCCAGTGAACATGTTTCACAATGCAAATGGGTATGCTCACAGGGGCATGCAGGAGAAAGATATATATGCCCAAAAGCTGCTCTCAGAAGCACAGCCACCAGTGGCTCAAGTGGTAAGTGCTTGGTCTTGGAATGCTGGAGGCCTGAGTTCTAATCCAATGTCTGGAATCTCCTGAGCCTTTGAAAAAAAAAAAAAACAACTTTTTTACATTGAAAATGGATATGCATTGCCCTGCACGATCTGCCAACAGCCAATGCCCTTTCAATACCTGCATTCCCACTAACAGTTGTGCCTTTGTTTTCTGCACTCTGGTCTTGGTAATGCCCACACAAAAGCTTGTCTCTCTGGCCCCAATTGACTGGAAACAAAACGAGGGTAAAAGGTGTAATCTACGGTTCATGGTTGATACAATAATTGCCCTGGGACTCAAACAGGACACCTTCTCGAGGTGCTGCGAGGTGACCACCGGCTCCTGCATAGCAAGCAAACCTGTATCAGCATCTCACTGAATGTGTCACCTGCAGGCTACACATAGGAGGCTGCAGTAGGTGCATGAACCCATTGGGCTGTCGACCCTCCTTCCTCTGAGAGCAGGAAACTGAATTTCCATGTTGCCTTCCTTTGGCACATTAGATCTATCTTTCAACCCCATTCCGAGGATGTTTTGCTTCACTGGAAGATGATACTCATTGTGAGTTGTGAGGCACTAATAGCTAAGCAGGTCAGTTAAATCTTTGCCTTTGTCATTGGGGTGTACTGATATGCGCAGGGCAGTCTTCTGCCCTCTGGTACTCTATGCTTTCCTATTGCTGCTTGTTCATGATTCATAAATGTAAACACTCTGCTCTCAAAAGTGAAAGGTTTGCAAGACTCTTGATGTAACGAGCCTTTCCCACTCTTTGCCCTGGGGGTGAGAGGGCTGCTTTCTGCCTTTAACACCCTCAATTCTGGAGCGGCTGGCTCCAGCACTGAGAATAAGGGCCTAATCCTGGGGAGAAACGGGCAGAGCTCTGCGCCCTGCGTCCTCCACGCGTCCCTAACGCTCCCAAACGCGACCACAGCCCTTACGGGCACAGCCCTATGTCCGGTGCAGCCTCTATGGTGCAGCCACCCAGGTAGCTTAGGGTTAGCATATATGCTCTTCGGCATCAGCCTGGCCAACCTGGCCCCGGAGAGTGTCACAGCATGCTCTGTAATCCCCTACTGATGGTGGCCTTGGTGACGATGAACTTGCTGCAATACTGATGCCTTTTTTCCTCCCAGAAGCCCCAGCAGCCTAGTGAAATGAAGGGGCGTGCACATCTCACTGGCCTCTGTTTACCCTCTGGCTAACTGGAATGAGTTCCCAGGCAAATGTATCCATTTGGGAAAGAGCTAGGATTAGGAAGGCTCTTTCTACAGGCACGGTGGGAAAGAGTCAGAGAGCTACATGCCTGAGGCATCTTTCCTCCTCCCTCGCTCATTGTGTTCCCTAACTTCTAACTCTCTGCCAGGCCAGGCCCTGCTTCTTTTACTTCCAACCCCCCTGACCCCTCGTCTTCCACCTACTCCCCGCTCTATTATGCCTTCTCCTTTTTTGCTCTCTTCTATGGCCCTTTGAAAAGGAGTGCAGGCCTAGCTAAGGCTCATGAAGGAAATCTACCAACAAAAGAAACTTTCCTCGCTTATGGGAGGTGCTGTGAGACGAGTAAGAAGGGCTGAAGGGGTTATTGGGTTGTTGAGTTGGGAAGCATTCTCCCCCAGGGCAAAGAGTGGGAAAGGCTCGCTACAGCAAGAGTCTTTCAAATCTTTCAATTTTGAGAGCAGAGTGTTAACATTCAAAAATCATGAACAAGCAGCAATACGAAAGCATAAAGTAGCAGTGGACAGAAGATTGCCCTGCGCATATCAGTACACCCCAATGACAAAGGCAAAGATTTAACCGACCTGCTTAGCTATTGGTGCCTCAAACCTCACAGTGAGTATCATTTTCCAGTGAAGCAAAACATCCTCTGAATTGGGGTGAAAGAGAGATTTAATGTGCCAAAGGAAGGCAACATGGAAATTCAGTTTCCTGCTCTCTGAGGAAGGCGGGTCGACAGCCCAGTGGGTTAATGCACCTACTGCAGCCTCCTACGTGTAGCCTGCAGGCGACACATTCAGTTGCTGGTGAGATGCTGATACAGGTTTGCTTGCTACGCAGGGGCCGGTGGTCACCTCGCAGCGCCTCGAGAAGGTGTCCTGTTTGGGTCCCCGTGCAAATATCTTATCAACCATGACCCGTAGGTTACACTTTTTCCCCTCGTTTTTTTTCCAGTCAGTGGGGGCCAGAGAGACACGCTTTTCTAGGGGCGTTACCAAGGCCAGAGTGCAGAAAACAAAGGCACAGCTTTTAATAGGAATGCAGGTATTGAAGGGGCATTAGCTGTTGGCTGATCGCAGAGGGCAATGCGTACCCATTTTCAAAAGAGAAAAAAAATGATTTAAAAAAAAGAATTGCCCACGAGATTCCAGACATTGGATTAGAACTCAGGTCTCCAGCATTCCCGGACCAAGCACTTACCACTTGAGCCACTGGTGCTGTGCTTCTGAAAGCAGCTTTTGAGCGGATATATCTTTATTCTGCATGCCCCTGTATTGCATTGTGAAACATGTTCACTGGAGAAAATGAGCATAGAACATCTGTCCCCCCTAACTCCACCAAATACCAGCTAACTGCAGTGGTCTAGAGGTTAAGTGCTTGTGTTACAGCGCTGGGGGCCTGGGTTCGAGTCCTGCTTTCGGCACATAAACGTAATAGTTGGGTAAGGTGGAAGAAAGTGAGAGGTGGGACTGCGGAAGCGAGGGAGTGCAGGCTAAAGGAGGAGGTGGGGTAGGCTAAAGGAGCAGGTAGGGCAGATGCATGGGTCCCTGTGGAGAGGAGGCGGGGCTGGCTGAGTCGGGGTAGGACTAGAAGGGCATGGTGTAGGTTCCCTGGTAAAGGGGAGGGAGGGAGGGAGGAAGAAAGCATAGAGGAGGGACTCAGGAGGCCGGAAGTGCAGGGTACAAAGGAGCAGGCAGGTTCTGCTAAATGGTAGGGCCGCATGAGAAAAGAAAATGTCCATCCATTCCACCCTCCAATGGGCACCCTTTTGCACCTCCTCCATGGCCCCTTCCCGACCTTAGGACCCTCCTTTACACAGCCCCTCTCCATTCAGGGCCCTCTTACACCGCCCTCGGAGCCCACTTTATCCTCCATTCCCCTCTCGACCTACCAGCCCCTCCTCTTCTCCACAAGGACCCTTTCATCCAGCCCTACCTCGGCCTTTAGCCTGCCCCACCTCCTCCTTTTTTTACCCTGCACTCCCTCTCCCCCACCTCCACAGTCCCACCGCTCTGCTTTCTTCCACCCTCGCTTTACCAGGGAACTCATTACATAACCGCTGAACATTTTGGAAGGAGTGTGGGTACCCACAACTGATTACCCAACTATTCTGTTTATGTGCCGAAAGCAGGACTTGAACCCAGGCCCCCCAGCGCTGTAACACAAGCACTTAACCTCTAGGCCACTGCAGTTAGCTGGTATTTGGGGGAGCGGGGGGCCAGATGTCCTATCCTCGTTGGCTCCAGTGAACATGTTTCACAATGCAAATGGGTATGCTCACAGGGGCATGCAGGAGAAAGATATATATGCCCAAAAGCTGCTCTCAGAAGCACAGCCACCAGTGGCTCAAGTGGTAAGTGCTTGGTCTTGGAATGCTGGAGGCCTGAGTTCTAATCCAATGTCTGGAATCTCCTGAGCCTTTGAAAAAAAAAAAAAACAACTTTTTTACATTGAAAATGGATATGCATTGCCCTGCACGATCTGCCAACAGCCAATGCCCTTTCAATACCTGCATTCCCACTAACAGTTGTGCCTTTGTTTTCTGCACTCTGGTCTTGGTAATGCCCACACAAAAGCTTGTCTCTCTGGCCCCAATTGACTGGAAACAAAACGAGGGTAAAAGGTGTAATCTACGGTTCATGGTTGATACAATAATTGCCCTGGGACTCAAACAGGACACCTTCTCGAGGTGCTGCGAGGTGACCACCGGCTCCTGCATAGCAAGCAAACCTGTATCAGCATCTCACTGAATGTGTCACCTGCAGGCTACACATAGGAGGCTGCAGTAGGTGCATGAACCCATTGGGCTGTCGACCCTCCTTCCTCTGAGAGCAGGAAACTGAATTTCCATGTTGCCTTCCTTTGGCACATTAGATCTATCTTTCAACCCCATTCCGAGGATGTTTTGCTTCACTGGAAGATGATACTCATTGTGAGTTGTGAGGCACTAATAGCTAAGCAGGTCAGTTAAATCTTTGCCTTTGTCATTGGGGTGTACTGATATGCGCAGGGCAGTCTTCTGCCCTCTGGTACTCTATGCTTTCCTATTGCTGCTTGTTCATGATTCATAAATGTAAACACTCTGCTCTCAAAAGTGAAAGGTTTGCAAGACTCTTGATGTAACGAGCCTTTCCCACTCTTTGCCCTGGGGGTGAGAGGGCTGCTTTCTGCCTTTAACACCCTCAATTCTGGAGCGGCTGGCTCCAGCACTGAGAATAAGGGCCTAATCCTGGGGAGAAACGGGCAGAGCTCTGCGCCCTGCGTCCTCCACGCGTCCCTAACGCTCCCAAACGCGACCACAGCCCTTACGGGCACAGCCCTATGTCCGGTGCAGCCTCTATGGTGCAGCCACCCAGGTAGCTTAGGGTTAGCATATATGCTCTTCGGCATCAGCCTGGCCAACCTGGCCCCGGAGAGTGTCACAGCATGCTCTGTAATCCCCTACTGATGGTGGCCTTGGTGACGATGAACTTGCTGCAATACTGATGCCTTTTTTCCTCCCAGAAGCCCCAGCAGCCTAGTGAAATGAAGGGGCGTGCACATCTCACTGGCCTCTGTTTACCCTCTGGCTAACTGGAATGAGTTCCCAGGCAAATGTATCCATTTGGGAAAGAGCTAGGATTAGGAAGGCTCTTTCTACAGGCACGGTGGGAAAGAGTCAGAGAGCTACATGCCTGAGGCATCTTTCCTCCTCCCTCGCTCATTGTGTTCCCTAACTTCTAACTCTCTGCCAGGCCAGGCCCTGCTTCTTTTACTTCCAACCCCCCTGACCCCTCGTCTTCCACCTACTCCCCGCTCTATTATGCCTTCTCCTTTTTTGCTCTCTTCTATGGCCCTTTGAAAAGGAGTGCAGGCCTAGCTAAGGCTCATGAAGGAAATCTACCAACAAAAGAAACTTTCCTCGCTTATGGGAGGTGCTGTGAGACGAGTAAGAAGGGCTGAAGGGGTTATTGGGTTGTTGAGTTGGGAAGCATTCTCCCCCAGGGCAAAGAGTGGGAAAGGCTCGCTACAGCAAGAGTCTTTCAAATCTTTCAATTTTGAGAGCAGAGTGTTAACATTCAAAAATCATGAACAAGCAGCAATACGAAAGCATAAAGTAGCAGTGGACAGAAGATTGCCCTGCGCATATCAGTACACCCCAATGACAAAGGCAAAGATTTAACCGACCTGCTTAGCTATTGGTGCCTCAAACCTCACAGTGAGTATCATTTTCCAGTGAAGCAAAACATCCTCTGAATTGGGGTGAAAGAGAGATTTAATGTGCCAAAGGAAGGCAACATGGAAATTCAGTTTCCTGCTCTCTGAGGAAGGCGGGTCGACAGCCCAGTGGGTTAATGCACCTACTGCAGCCTCCTACGTGTAGCCTGCAGGCGACACATTCAGTTGCTGGTGAGATGCTGATACAGGTTTGCTTGCTACGCAGGGGCCGGTGGTCACCTCGCAGCGCCTCGAGAAGGTGTCCTGTTTGGGTCCCCGTGCAAATATCTTATCAACCATGACCCGTAGGTTACACTTTTTCCCCTCGTTTTTTTTCCAGTCAGTGGGGGCCAGAGAGACACGCTTTTCTAGGGGCGTTACCAAGGCCAGAGTGCAGAAAACAAAGGCACAGCTTTTAATAGGAATGCAGGTATTGAAGGGGCATTAGCTGTTGGCTGATCGCAGAGGGCAATGCGTACCCATTTTCAAAAGAGAAAAAAAATGATTTAAAAAAAAGAATTGCCCACGAGATTCCAGACATTGGATTAGAACTCAGGTCTCCAGCATTCCCGGACCAAGCACTTACCACTTGAGCCACTGGTGCTGTGCTTCTGAAAGCAGCTTTTGAGCGGATATATCTTTATTCTGCATGCCCCTGTATTGCATTGTGAAACATGTTCACTGGAGAAAATGAGCATAGAACATCTGTCCCCCCTAACTCCACCAAATACCAGCTAACTGCAGTGGTCTAGAGGTTAAGTGCTTGTGTTACAGCGCTGGGGGCCTGGGTTCGAGTCCTGCTTTCGGCACATAAACGTAATAGTTGGGTAAGGTGGAAGAAAGTGAGAGGTGGGACTGCGGAAGCGAGGGAGTGCAGGCTAAAGGAGGAGGTGGGGTAGGCTAAAGGAGCAGGTAGGGCAGATGCATGGGTCCCTGTGGAGAGGAGGCGGGGCTGGCTGAGTCGGGGTAGGACTAGAAGGGCATGGTGTAGGTTCCCTGGTAAAGGGGAGGGAGGGAGGGAGGAAGAAAGCATAGAGGAGGGACTCAGGAGGCCGGAAGTGCAGGGTACAAAGGAGCAGGCAGGTTCTGCTAAATGGTAGGGCCGCATGAGAAAAGAAAATGTCCATCCATTCCACCCTCCAATGGGCACCCTTTTGCACCTCCTCCATGGCCCCTTCCCGACCTTAGGACCCTCCTTTACACAGCCCCTCTCCATTCAGGGCCCTCTTACACCGCCCTCGGAGCCCACTTTATCCTCCATTCCCCTCTCGACCTACCAGCCCCTCCTCTTCTCCACAAGGACCCTTTCATCCAGCCCTACCTCGGCCTTTAGCCTGCCCCACCTCCTCCTTTTTTTACCCTGCACTCCCTCTCCCCCACCTCCACAGTCCCACCGCTCTGCTTTCTTCCACCCTCGCTTTACCAGGGAACTCATTACATAACCGCTGAACATTTTGGAAGGAGTGTGGGTACCCACAACTGATTACCCAACTATTCTGTTTATGTGCCGAAAGCAGGACTTGAACCCAGGCCCCCCAGCGCTGTAACACAAGCACTTAACCTCTAGGCCACTGCAGTTAGCTGGTATTTGGGGGAGCGGGGGGCCAGATGTCCTATCCTCGTTGGCTCCAGTGAACATGTTTCACAATGCAAATGGGTATGCTCACAGGGGCATGCAGGAGAAAGATATATATGCCCAAAAGCTGCTCTCAGAAGCACAGCCACCAGTGGCTCAAGTGGTAAGTGCTTGGTCTTGGAATGCTGGAGGCCTGAGTTCTAATCCAATGTCTGGAATCTCCTGAGCCTTTGAAAAAAAAAAAAAACAACTTTTTTACATTGAAAATGGATATGCATTGCCCTGCACGATCTGCCAACAGCCAATGCCCTTTCAATACCTGCATTCCCACTAACAGTTGTGCCTTTGTTTTCTGCACTCTGGTCTTGGTAATGCCCACACAAAAGCTTGTCTCTCTGGCCCCAATTGACTGGAAACAAAACGAGGGTAAAAGGTGTAATCTACGGTTCATGGTTGATACAATAATTGCCCTGGGACTCAAACAGGACACCTTCTCGAGGTGCTGCGAGGTGACCACCGGCTCCTGCATAGCAAGCAAACCTGTATCAGCATCTCACTGAATGTGTCACCTGCAGGCTACACATAGGAGGCTGCAGTAGGTGCATGAACCCATTGGGCTGTCGACCCTCCTTCCTCTGAGAGCAGGAAACTGAATTTCCATGTTGCCTTCCTTTGGCACATTAGATCTATCTTTCAACCCCATTCCGAGGATGTTTTGCTTCACTGGAAGATGATACTCATTGTGAGTTGTGAGGCACTAATAGCTAAGCAGGTCAGTTAAATCTTTGCCTTTGTCATTGGGGTGTACTGATATGCGCAGGGCAGTCTTCTGCCCTCTGGTACTCTATGCTTTCCTATTGCTGCTTGTTCATGATTCATAAATGTAAACACTCTGCTCTCAAAAGTGAAAGGTTTGCAAGACTCTTGATGTAACGAGCCTTTCCCACTCTTTGCCCTGGGGGTGAGAGGGCTGCTTTCTGCCTTTAACACCCTCAATTCTGGAGCGGCTGGCTCCAGCACTGAGAATAAGGGCCTAATCCTGGGGAGAAACGGGCAGAGCTCTGCGCCCTGCGTCCTCCACGCGTCCCTAACGCTCCCAAACGCGACCACAGCCCTTACGGGCACAGCCCTATGTCCGGTGCAGCCTCTATGGTGCAGCCACCCAGGTAGCTTAGGGTTAGCATATATGCTCTTCGGCATCAGCCTGGCCAACCTGGCCCCGGAGAGTGTCACAGCATGCTCTGTAATCCCCTACTGATGGTGGCCTTGGTGACGATGAACTTGCTGCAATACTGATGCCTTTTTTCCTCCCAGAAGCCCCAGCAGCCTAGTGAAATGAAGGGGCGTGCACCTCTCACTGGCCTCTGTTTACCCTCTGGCTAACTGGAATGAGTTCCCAGGCAAATGTATCCATTTGGGAAAGAGCTAGGATTAGGAAGGCTCTTTCTACAGGCACGGTGGGAAAGAGTCAGAGAGCTACATGCCTGAGGCATCTTTCCTCCTCCCTCGCTCATTGTGTTCCCTAACTTCTAACTCTCTGCCAGGCCAGGCCCTGCTTCTTTTACTTCCAACCCCCCTGACCCCTCGTCTTCCACCTACTCCCCGCTCTATTATGCCTTCTCCTTTTTTGCTCTCTTCTATGGCCCTTTGAAAAGGAGTGCAGGCCTAGCTAAGGCTCATGAAGGAAATCTACCAACAAAAGAAACTTTCCTCGCTTATGGGAGGTGCTGTGAGACGAGTAAGAAGGGCTGAAGGGGTTATTGGGTTGTTGAGTTGGGAAGCATTCTCCCCCAGGGCAAAGAGTGGGAAAGGCTCGCTACAGCAAGAGTCTTTCAAATCTTTCAATTTTGAGAGCAGAGTGTTAACATTCAAAAATCATGAACAAGCAGCAATACGAAAGCATAAAGTAGCAGTGGACAGAAGATTGCCCTGCGCATATCAGTACACCCCAATGACAAAGGCAAAGATTTAACCGACCTGCTTAGCTATTGGTGCCTCAAACCTCACAGTGAGTATCATTTTCCAGTGAAGCAAAACATCCTCTGAATTGGGGTGAAAGAGAGATTTAATGTGCCAAAGGAAGGCAACATGGAAATTCAGTTTCCTGCTCTCTGAGGAAGGCGGGTCGACAGCCCAGTGGGTTAATGCACCTACTGCAGCCTCCTACGTGTAGCCTGCAGGCGACACATTCAGTTGCTGGTGAGATGCTGATACAGGTTTGCTTGCTACGCAGGGGCCGGTGGTCACCTCGCAGCGCCTCGAGAAGGTGTCCTGTTTGGGTCCCCGTGCAAATATCTTATCAACCATGACCCGTAGGTTACACTTTTTCCCCTCGTTTTTTTTCCAGTCAGTGGGGGCCAGAGAGACACGCTTTTCTAGGGGCGTTACCAAGGCCAGAGTGCAGAAAACAAAGGCACAGCTTTTAATAGGAATGCAGGTATTGAAGGGGCATTAGCTGTTGGCTGATCGCAGAGGGCAATGCGTACCCATTTTCAAAAGAGAAAAAAAATGATTTAAAAAAAAGAATTGCCCACGAGATTCCAGACATTGGATTAGAACTCAGGTCTCCAGCATTCCCGGACCAAGCACTTACCACTTGAGCCACTGGTGCTGTGCTTCTGAAAGCAGCTTTTGAGCGGATATATCTTTATTCTGCATGCCCCTGTATTGCATTGTGAAACATGTTCACTGGAGAAAATGAGCATAGAACATCTGTCCCCCCCTAACTCCACCAAATACCAGCTAACTGCAGTGGTCTAGAGGTTAAGTGCTTGTGTTACAGCGCTGGGGGCCTGGGTTCGAGTCCTGCTTTCGGCACATAAACGTAATAGTTGGGTAAGGTGGAAGAAAGTGAGAGGTGGGACTGCGGAAGCGAGGGAGTGCAGGCTAAAGGAGGAGGTGGGGTAGGCTAAAGGAGCAGGTAGGGCAGATGCATGGGTCCCTGTGGAGAGGAGGCGGGGCTGGCTGAGTCGGGGTAGGACTAGAAGGGCATGGTGTAGGTTCCCTGGTAAAGGGGAGGGAGGGAGGGAGGAAGAAAGCATAGAGGAGGGACTCAGGAGGCCGGAAGTGCAGGGTACAAAGGAGCAGGCAGGTTCTGCTAAATGGTAGGGCCGCATGAGAAAAGAAAATGTCCATCCATTCCACCCTCCAATGGGCACCCTTTTGCACCTCCTCCATGGCCCCTTCCCGACCTTAGGACCCTCCTTTACACAGCCCCTCTCCATTCAGGGCCCTCTTACACCGCCCTCGGAGCCCACTTTATCCTCCATTCCCCTCTCGACCTACCAGCCCCTCCTCTTCTCCACAAGGACCCTTTCATCCAGCCCTACCTCGGCCTTTAGCCTGCCCCACCTCCTCCTTTTTTTACCCTGCACTCCCTCTCCCCCACCTCCACAGTCCCACCGCTCTGCTTTCTTCCACCCTCGCTTTACCAGGGAACTCATTACATAACCGCTGAACATTTTGGAAGGAGTGTGGGTACCCACAACTGATTACCCAACTATTCTGTTTATGTGCCGAAAGCAGGACTTGAACCCAGGCCCCCCAGCGCTGTAACACAAGCACTTAACCTCTAGGCCACTGCAGTTAGCTGGTATTTGGGGGAGCGGGGGGCCAGATGTCCTATCCTCGTTGGCTCCAGTGAACATGTTTCACAATGCAAATGGGTATGCTCACAGGGGCATGCAGGAGAAAGATATATATGCCCAAAAGCTGCTCTCAGAAGCACAGCCACCAGTGGCTCAAGTGGTAAGTGCTTGGTCTTGGAATGCTGGAGGCCTGAGTTCTAATCCAATGTCTGGAATCTCCTGAGCCTTTGAAAAAAAAAAAAAACAACTTTTTTACATTGAAAATGGATATGCATTGCCCTGCACGATCTGCCAACAGCCAATGCCCTTTCAATACCTGCATTCCCACTAACAGTTGTGCCTTTGTTTTCTGCACTCTGGTCTTGGTAATGCCCACACAAAAGCTTGTCTCTCTGGCCCCAATTGACTGGAAACAAAACGAGGGTAAAAGGTGTAATCTACGGTTCATGGTTGATACAATAATTGCCCTGGGACTCAAACAGGACACCTTCTCGAGGTGCTGCGAGGTGACCACCGGCTCCTGCATAGCAAGCAAACCTGTATCAGCATCTCACTGAATGTGTCACCTGCAGGCTACACATAGGAGGCTGCAGTAGGTGCATGAACCCATTGGGCTGTCGACCCTCCTTCCTCTGAGAGCAGGAAACTGAATTTCCATGTTGCCTTCCTTTGGCACATTAGATCTATCTTTCAACCCCATTCCGAGGATGTTTTGCTTCACTGGAAGATGATACTCATTGTGAGTTGTGAGGCACTAATAGCTAAGCAGGTCAGTTAAATCTTTGCCTTTGTCATTGGGGTGTACTGATATGCACAGGGCAGTCTTCTGCCCTCTGGTACTCTATGCTTTCCTATTGCTGCTTGTTCATGATTCATAAATGTAAACACTCTGCTCTCAAAAGTGAAAGGTTTGCAAGACTCTTGATGTAACGAGCCTTTCCCACTCTTTGCCCTGGGGGTGAGAGGGCTGCTTTCTGCCTTTAACACCCTCAATTCTGGAGCGGCTGGCTCCAGCACTGAGAATAAGGGCCTAATCCTGGGGAGAAACGGGCAGAGCTCTGCGCCCTGCGTCCTCCACGCGTCCCTAACGCTCCCAAACGCGACCACAGCCCTTACGGGCACAGCCCTATGTCCGGTGCAGCCTCTATGGTGCAGCCACCCAGGTAGCTTAGGGTTAGCATATATGCTCTTCGGCATCAGCCTGGCCAACCTGGCCCCGGAGAGTGTCACAGCATGCTCTGTAATCCCCTACTGATGGTGGCCTTGGTGACGATGAACTTGCTGCAATACTGATGCCTTTTTTCCTCCCAGAAGCCCCAGCAGCCTAGTGAAATGAAGGGGCGTGCACATCTCACTGGCCTCTGTTTACCCTCTGGCTAACTGGAATGAGTTCCCAGGCAAATGTATCCATTTGGGAAAGAGCTAGGATTAGGAAGGCTCTTTCTACAGGCACGGTGGGAAAGAGTCAGAGAGCTACATGCCTGAGGCATCTTTCCTCCTCCCTCGCTCATTGTGTTCCCTAACTTCTAACTCTCTGCCAGGCCAGGCCCTGCTTCTTTTACTTCCAACCCCCCTGACCCCTCGTCTTCCACCTACTCCCCGCTCTATTATGCCTTCTCCTTTTTTGCTCTCTTCTATGGCCCTTTGAAAAGGAGTGCAGGCCTAGCTAAGGCTCATGAAGGAAATCTACCAACAAAAGAAACTTTCCTCACTTATGGGAGGTGCTGTGAGACGAGTAAGAAGGGCTGAAGGGGTTATTGGGTTGTTGAGTTGGGAAGCATTCTCCCCCAGGGCAAAGAGTGGGAAAGGCTCGCTACAGCAAGAGTCTTTCAAATCTTTCAATTTTGAGAGCAGAGTGTTAACATTCAAAAATCATGAACAAGCAGCAATACGAAAGCATAAAGTAGCAGTGGACAGAAGATTGCCCTGCGCATATCAGTACACCCCAATGACAAAGGCAAAGATTTAACCGACCTGCTTAGCTATTGGTGCCTCAAACCTCACAGTGAGTATCATTTTCCAGTGAAGCAAAACATCCTCTGAATTGGGGTGAAAGAGAGATTTAATGTGCCAAAGGAAGGCAACATGGAAATTCAGTTTCCTGCTCTCTGAGGAAGGCGGGTCGACAGCCCAGTGGGTTAATGCACCTACTGCAGCCTCCTACGTGTAGCCTGCAGGCGACACATTCAGTTGCTGGTGAGATGCTGATACAGGTTTGCTTGCTACGCAGGGGCCGGTGGTCACCTCGCAGCGCCTCGAGAAGGTGTCCTGTTTGGGTCCCCGTGCAAATATCTTATCAACCATGACCCGTAGGTTACACTTTTTCCCCTCGTTTTTTTTCCAGTCAGTGGGGGCCAGAGAGACACGCTTTTCTAGGGGCGTTACCAAGGCCAGAGTGCAGAAAACAAAGGCACAGCTTTTAATAGGAATGCAGGTATTGAAGGGGCATTAGCTGTTGGCTGATCGCAGAGGGCAATGCGTACCCATTTTCAAAAGAGAAAAAAAATGATTTAAAAAAAAGAATTGCCCACGAGATTCCAGACATTGGATTAGAACTCAGGTCTCCAGCATTCCCGGACCAAGCACTTACCACTTGAGCCACTGGTGCTGTGCTTCTGAAAGCAGCTTTTGAGCGGATATATCTTTATTCTGCATGCCCCTGTATTGCATTGTGAAACATGTTCACTGGAGAAAATGAGCATAGAACATCTGTCCCCCCTAACTCCACCAAATACCAGCTAACTGCAGTGGTCTAGAGGTTAAGTGCTTGTGTTACAGCGCTGGGGGCCTGGGTTCGAGTCCTGCTTTCGGCACATAAACGTAATAGTTGGGTAAGGTGGAAGAAAGTGAGAGGTGGGACTGCGGAAGCGAGGGAGTGCAGGCTAAAGGAGGAGGTGGGGTAGGCTAAAGGAGCAGGTAGGGCAGATGCATGGGTCCCTGTGGAGAGGAGGCGGGGCTGGCTGAGTCGGGGTAGGACTAGAAGGGCATGGTGTAGGTTCCCTGGTAAAGGGGAGGGAGGGAGGGAGGAAGAAAGCATAGAGGAGGGACTCAGGAGGCCGGAAGTGCAGGGTACAAAGGAGCAGGCAGGTTCTGCTAAATGGTAGGGCCGCATGAGAAAAGAAAATGTCCATCCATTCCACCCTCCAATGGGCACCCTTTTGCACCTCCTCCATGGCCCCTTCCCGACCTTAGGACCCTCCTTTACACAGCCCCTCTCCATTCAGGGCCCTCTTACACCGCCCTCGGAGCCCACTTTATCCTCCATTCCCCTCTCGACCTACCAGCCCCTCCTCTTCTCCACAAGGACCCTTTCATCCAGCCCTACCTCGGCCTTTAGCCTGCCCCACCTCCTCCTTTTTTTACCCTGCACTCCCTCTCCCCCACCTCCACAGTCCCACCGCTCTGCTTTCTTCCACCCTCGCTTTACCAGGGAACTCATTACATAACCGCTGAACATTTTGGAAGGAGTGTGGGTACCCACAACTGATTACCCAACTATTCTGTTTATGTGCCGAAAGCAGGACTTGAACCCAGGCCCCCCAGCGCTGTAACACAAGCACTTAACCTCTAGGCCACTGCAGTTAGCTGGTATTTGGGGGAGCGGGGGGCCAGATGTCCTATCCTCGTTGGCTCCAGTGAACATGTTTCACAATGCAAATGGGTATGCTCACAGGGGCATGCAGGAGAAAGATATATATGCCCAAAAGCTGCTCTCAGAAGCACAGCCACCAGTGGCTCAAGTGGTAAGTGCTTGGTCTTGGAATGCTGGAGGCCTGAGTTCTAATCCAATGTCTGGAATCTCCTGAGCCTTTGAAAAAAAAAAAAAACAACTTTTTTACATTGAAAATGGATATGCATTGCCCTGCACGATCTGCCAACAGCCAATGCCCTTTCAATACCTGCATTCCCACTAACAGTTGTGCCTTTGTTTTCTGCACTCTGGTCTTGGTAATGCCCACACAAAAGCTTGTCTCTCTGGCCCCAATTGACTGGAAACAAAACGAGGGTAAAAGGTGTAATCTACGGTTCATGGTTGATACAATAATTGCCCTGGGACTCAAACAGGACACCTTCTCGAGGTGCTGCGAGGTGACCACCGGCTCCTGCATAGCAAGCAAACCTGTATCAGCATCTCACTGAATGTGTCACCTGCAGGCTACACATAGGAGGCTGCAGTAGGTGCATGAACCCATTGGGCTGTCGACCCTCCTTCCTCTGAGAGCAGGAAACTGAATTTCCATGTTGCCTTCCTTTGGCACATTAGATCTATCTTTCAACCCCATTCCGAGGATGTTTTGCTTCACTGGAAGATGATACTCATTGTGAGTTGTGAGGCACTAATAGCTAAGCAGGTCAGTTAAATCTTTGCCTTTGTCATTGGGGTGTACTGATATGCGCAGGGCAGTCTTCTGCCCTCTGGTACTCTATGCTTTCCTATTGCTGCTTGTTCATGATTCATAAATGTAAACACTCTGCTCTCAAAAGTGAAAGGTTTGCAAGACTCTTGATGTAACGAGCCTTTCCCACTCTTTGCCCTGGGGGTGAGAGGGCTGCTTTCTGCCTTTAACACCCTCAATTCTGGAGCGGCTGGCTCCAGCACTGAGAATAAGGGCCTAATCCTGGGGAGAAACGGGCAGAGCTCTGCGCCCTGCGTCCTCCACGCGTCCCTAACGCTCCCAAACGCGACCACAGCCCTTACGGGCACAGCCCTATGTCCGGTGCAGCCTCTATGGTGCAGCCACCCAGGTAGCTTAGGGTTAGCATATATGCTCTTCGGCATCAGCCTGGCCAACCTGGCCCCGGAGAGTGTCACAGCATGCTCTGTAATCCCCTACTGATGGTGGCCTTGGTGACGATGAACTTGCTGCAATACTGATGCCTTTTTTCCTCCCAGAAGCCCCAGCAGCCTAGTGAAATGAAGGGGCGTGCACATCTCACTGGCCTCTGTTTACCCTCTGGCTAACTGGAATGAGTTCCCAGGCAAATGTATCCATTTGGGAAAGAGCTAGGATTAGGAAGGCTCTTTCTACAGGCACGGTGGGAAAGAGTCAGAGAGCTACATGCCTGAGGCATCTTTCCTCCTCCCTCGCTCATTGTGTTCCCTAACTTCTAACTCTCTGCCAGGCCAGGCCCTGCTTCTTTTACTTCCAACCCCCCTGACCCCTCGTCTTCCACCTACTCCCCGCTCTATTATGCCTTCTCCTTTTTTGCTCTCTTCTATGGCCCTTTGAAAAGGAGTGCAGGCCTAGCTAAGGCTCATGAAGGAAATCTACCAACAAAAGAAACTTTCCTCGCTTATGGGAGGTGCTGTGAGACGAGTAAGAAGGGCTGAAGGGGTTATTGGGTTGTTGAGTTGGGAAGCATTCTCCCCCAGGGCAAAGAGTGGGAAAGGCTCGCTACAGCAAGAGTCTTTCAAATCTTTCAATTTTGAGAGCAGAGTGTTAACATTCAAAAATCATGAACAAGCAGCAATACGAAAGCATAAAGTAGCAGTGGACAGAAGATTGCCCTGCGCATATCAGTACACCCCAATGACAAAGGCAAAGATTTAACCGACCTGCTTAGCTATTGGTGCCTCAAACCTCACAGTGAGTATCATTTTCCAGTGAAGCAAAACATCCTCTGAATTGGGGTGAAAGAGAGATTTAATGTGCCAAAGGAAGGCAACATGGAAATTCAGTTTCCTGCTCTCTGAGGAAGGCGGGTCGACAGCCCAGTGGGTTAATGCACCTACTGCAGCCTCCTACGTGTAGCCTGCAGGCGACACATTCAGTTGCTGGTGAGATGCTGATACAGGTTTGCTTGCTACGCAGGGGCCGGTGGTCACCTCGCAGCGCCTCGAGAAGGTGTCCTGTTTGGGTCCCCGTGCAAATATCTTATCAACCATGACCCGTAGGTTACACTTTTTCCCCTCGTTTTTTTTCCAGTCAGTGGGGGCCAGAGAGACACGCTTTTCTAGGGGCGTTACCAAGGCCAGAGTGCAGAAAACAAAGGCACAGCTTTTAATAGGAATGCAGGTATTGAAGGGGCATTAGCTGTTGGCTGATCGCAGAGGGCAATGCGTACCCATTTTCAAAAGAGAAAAAAAATGATTTAAAAAAAAGAATTGCCCACGAGATTCCAGACATTGGATTAGAACTCAGGTCTCCAGCATTCCCGGACCAAGCACTTACCACTTGAGCCACTGGTGCTGTGCTTCTGAAAGCAGCTTTTGAGCGGATATATCTTTATTCTGCATGCCCCTGTATTGCATTGTGAAACATGTTCACTGGAGAAAATGAGCATAGAACATCTGTCCCCCCCTAACTCCACCAAATACCAGCTAACTGCAGTGGTCTAGAGGTTAAGTGCTTGTGTTACAGCGCTGGGGGCCTGGGTTCGAGTCCTGCTTTCGGCACATAAACGTAATAGTTGGGTAAGGTGGAAGAAAGTGAGAGGTGGGACTGCGGAAGCGAGGGAGTGCAGGCTAAAGGAGGAGGTGGGGTAGGCTAAAGGAGCAGGTAGGGCAGATGCATGGGTCCCTGTGGAGAGGAGGCGGGGCTGGCTGAGTCGGGGTAGGACTAGAAGGGCATGGTGTAGGTTCCCTGGTAAAGGGGAGGGAGGGAGGGAGGAAGAAAGCATAGAGGAGGGACTCAGGAGGCCGGAAGTGCAGGGTACAAAGGAGCAGGCAGGTTCTGCTAAATGGTAGGGCCGCATGAGAAAAGAAAATGTCCATCCATTCCACCCTCCAATGGGCACCCTTTTGCACCTCCTCCATGGCCCCTTCCCGACCTTAGGACCCTCCTTTACACAGCCCCTCTCCATTCAGGGCCCTCTTACACCGCCCTCGGAGCCCACTTTATCCTCCATTCCCCTCTCGACCTACCAGCCCCTCCTCTTCTCCACAAGGACCCTTTCATCCAGCCCTACCTCGGCCTTTAGCCTGCCCCACCTCCTCCTTTTTTTACCCTGCACTCCCTCTCCCCCCACCTCCACAGTCCCACCGCTCTGCTTTCTTCCACCCTCGCTCTGCTTTCTTCCACCCTCGCTTTACCAGGGAACTCATTACATAACCGCTGAACATTTTGGAAGGAGTGTGGGTACCCACAACTGATTACCCAACTATTCTGTTTATGTGCCGAAAGCAGGACTTGAACCCAGGCCCCCCAGCGCTGTAACACAAGCACTTAACCTCTAGGCCACTGCAGTTAGCTGGTATTTGGGGGAGCGGGGGGCCAGATGTCCTATCCTCGTTGGCTCCAGTGAACATGTTTCACAATGCAAATGGGTATGCTCACAGGGGCATGCAGGAGAAAGATATATATGCCCAAAAGCTGCTCTCAGAAGCACAGCCACCAGTGGCTCAAGTGGTAAGTGCTTGGTCTTGGAATGCTGGAGGCCTGAGTTCTAATCCAATGTCTGGAATCTCCTGAGCCTTTGAAAAAAAAAAAAAACAACTTTTTTACATTGAAAATGGATATGCATTGCCCTGCACGATCTGCCAACAGCCAATGCCCTTTCAATACCTGCATTCCTACTAACAGTTGTGCCTTTGTTTTCTGCACTCTGGTCTTGGTAATGCCCACACAAAAGCTTGTCTCTCTGGCCCCAATTGACTGGAAACAAAACGAGGGTAAAAGGTGTAATCTACGGTTCATGGTTGATACAATAATTGCCCTGGGACTCAAACAGGACACCTTCTCGAGGTGCTGCGAGGTGACCACCGGCTCCTGCATAGCAAGCAAACCTGTATCAGCATCTCACTGAATGTGTCACCTGCAGGCTACACATAGGAGGCTGCAGTAGGTGCATGAACCCATTGGGCTGTCGACCCTCCTTCCTCTGAGAGCAGGAAACTGAATTTCCATGTTGCCTTCCTTTGGCACATTAGATCTATCTTTCAACCCCATTCCGAGGATGTTTTGCTTCACTGGAAGATGATACTCATTGTGAGTTGTGAGGCACTAATAGCTAAGCAGGTCAGTTAAATCTTTGCCTTTGTCATTGGGGTGTACTGATATGCGCAGGGCAGTCTTCTGCCCTCTGGTACTCTATGCTTTCCTATTGCTGCTTGTTCATGATTCATAAATGTAAACACTCTGCTCTCAAAAGTGAAAGGTTTGCAAGACTCTTGATGTAACGAGCCTTTCCCACTCTTTGCCCTGGGGGTGAGAGGGCTGCTTTCTGCCTTTAACACCCTCAATTCTGGAGCGGCTGGCTCCAGCACTGAGAATAAGGGCCTAATCCTGGGGAGAAACGGGCAGAGCTCTGCGCCCTGCGTCCTCCACGCGTCCCTAACGCTCCCAAACGCGACCACAGCCCTTACGGGCACAGCCCTATGTCCGGTGCAGCCTCTATGGTGCAGCCACCCAGGTAGCTTAGGGTTAGCATATATGCTCTTCGGCATCAGCCTGGCCAACCTGGCCCCGGAGAGTGTCACAGCATGCTCTGTAATCCCCTACTGATGGTGGCCTTGGTGACGATGAACTTGCTGCAATACTGATGCCTTTTTTCCTCCCAGAAGCCCCAGCAGCCTAGTGAAATGAAGGGGCGTGCACATCTCACTGGCCTCTGTTTACCCTCTGGCTAACTGGAATGAGTTCCCAGGCAAATGTATCCATTTGGGAAAGAGCTAGGATTAGGAAGGCTCTTTCTACAGGCACGGTGGGAAAGAGTCAGAGAGCTACATGCCTGAGGCATCTTTCCTCCTCCCTCGCTCATTGTGTTCCCTAACTTCTAACTCTCTGCCAGGCCAGGCCCTGCTTCTTTTACTTCCAACCCCCCTGACCCCTCGTCTTCCACCTACTCCCCGCTCTATTATGCCTTCTCCTTTTTTGCTCTCTTCTATGGCCCTTTGAAAAGGAGTGCAGGCCTAGCTAAGGCTCATGAAGGAAATCTACCAACAAAAGAAACTTTCCTCGCTTATGGGAGGTGCTGTGAGACGAGTAAGAAGGGCTGAAGGGGTTATTGGGTTGTTGAGTTGGGAAGCATTCTCCCCCAGGGCAAAGAGTGGGAAAGGCTCGCTACAGCAAGAGTCTTTCAAATCTTTCAATTTTGAGAGCAGAGTGTTAACATTCAAAAATCATGAACAAGCAGCAATACGAAAGCATAAAGTAGCAGTGGACAGAAGATTGCCCTGCGCATATCAGTACACCCCAATGACAAAGGCAAAGATTTAACCGACCTGCTTAGCTATTGGTGCCTCAAACCTCACAGTGAGTATCATTTTCCAGTGAAGCAAAACATCCTCTGAATTGGGGTGAAAGAGAGATTTAATGTGCCAAAGGAAGGCAACATGGAAATTCAGTTTCCTGCTCTCTGAGGAAGGCGGGTCGACAGCCCAGTGGGTTAATGCACCTACTGCAGCCTCCTACGTGTAGCCTGCAGGCGACACATTCAGTTGCTGGTGAGATGCTGATACAGGTTTGCTTGCTACGCAGGGGCCGGTGGTCACCTCGCAGCGCCTCGAGAAGGTGTCCTGTTTGGGTCCCCGTGCAAATATCTTATCAACCATGACCCGTAGGTTACACTTTTTCCCCTCGTTTTTTTTCCAGTCAGTGGGGGCCAGAGAGACACGCTTTTCTAGGGGCGTTACCAAGGCCAGAGTGCAGAAAACAAAGGCACAGCTTTTAATAGGAATGCAGGTATTGAAGGGGCATTAGCTGTTGGCTGATCGCAGAGGGCAATGCGTACCCATTTTCAAAAGAGAAAAAAAATGATTTAAAAAAAAGAATTGCCCACGAGATTCCAGACATTGGATTAGAACTCAGGTCTCCAGCATTCCCGGACCAAGCACTTACCACTTGAGCCACTGGTGCTGTGCTTCTGAAAGCAGCTTTTGAGCGGATATATCTTTATTCTGCATGCCCCTGTATTGCATTGTGAAACATGTTCACTGGAGAAAATGAGCATAGAACATCTGTCCCCCCTAACTCCACCAAATACCAGCTAACTGCAGTGGTCTAGAGGTTAAGTGCTTGTGTTACAGCGCTGGGGGCCTGGGTTCGAGTCCTGCTTTCGGCACATAAACGTAATAGTTGGGTAAGGTGGAAGAAAGTGAGAGGTGGGACTGCGGAAGCGAGGGAGTGCAGGCTAAAGGAGGAGGTGGGGTAGGCTAAAGGAGCAGGTAGGGCAGATGCATGGGTCCCTGTGGAGAGGAGGCGGGGCTGGCTGAGTCGGGGTAGGACTAGAAGGGCATGGTGTAGGTTCCCTGGTAAAGGGGAGGGAGGGAGGGAGGAAGAAAGCATAGAGGAGGGACTCAGGAGGCCGGAAGTGCAGGGTACAAAGGAGCAGGCAGGTTCTGCTAAATGGTAGGGCCGCATGAGAAAAGAAAATGTCCATCCATTCCACCCTCCAATGGGCACCCTTTTGCACCTCCTCCATGGCCCCTTCCCGACCTTAGGACCCTCCTTTACACAGCCCCTCTCCATTCAGGGCCCTCTTACACCGCCCTCGGAGCCCACTTTATCCTCCATTCCCCTCTCGACCTACCAGCCCCTCCTCTTCTCCACAAGGACCCTTTCATCCAGCCCTACCTCGGCCTTTAGCCTGCCCCACCTCCTCCTTTTTTTACCCTGCACTCCCTCTCCCCCACCTCCACAGTCCCACCGCTCTGCTTTCTTCCACCCTCGCTTTACCAGGGAACTCATTACATAACCGCTGAACATTTTGGAAGGAGTGTGGGTACCCACAACTGATTACCCAACTATTCTGTTTATGTGCCGAAAGCAGGACTTGAACCCAGGCCCCCCAGCGCTGTAACACAAGCACTTAACCTCTAGGCCACTGCAGTTAGCTGGTATTTGGGGGAGCGGGGGGCCAGATGTCCTATCCTCGTTGGCTCCAGTGAACATGTTTCACAATGCAAATGGGTATGCTCACAGGGGCATGCAGGAGAAAGATATATATGCCCAAAAGCTGCTCTCAGAAGCACAGCCACCAGTGGCTCAAGTGGTAAGTGCTTGGTCTTGGAATGCTGGAGGCCTGAGTTCTAATCCAATGTCTGGAATCTCCTGAGCCTTTGAAAAAAAAAAAAAACAACTTTTTTACATTGAAAATGGATATGCATTGCCCTGCACGATCTGCCAACAGCCAATGCCCTTTCAATACCTGCATTCCCACTAACAGTTGTGCCTTTGTTTTCTGCACTCTGGTCTTGGTAATGCCCACACAAAAGCTTGTCTCTCTGGCCCCAATTGACTGGAAACAAAACGAGGGTAAAAGGTGTAATCTACGGTTCATGGTTGATACAATAATTGCCCTGGGACTCAAACAGGACACCTTCTCGAGGTGCTGCGAGGTGACCACCGGCTCCTGCATAGCAAGCAAACCTGTATCAGCATCTCACTGAATGTGTCACCTGCAGGCTACACATAGGAGGCTGCAGTAGGTGCATGAACCCATTGGGCTGTCGACCCTCCTTCCTCTGAGAGCAGGAAACTGAATTTCCATGTTGCCTTCCTTTGGCACATTAGATCTATCTTTCAACCCCATTCCGAGGATGTTTTGCTTCACTGGAAGATGATACTCATTGTGAGTTGTGAGGCACTAATAGCTAAGCAGGTCAGTTAAATCTTTGCCTTTGTCATTGGGGTGTACTGATATGCGCAGGGCAGTCTTCTGCCCTCTGGTACTCTATGCTTTCCTATTGCTGCTTGTTCATGATTCATAAATGTAAACACTCTGCTCTCAAAAGTGAAAGGTTTGCAAGACTCTTGATGTAACGAGCCTTTCCCACTCTTTGCCCTGGGGGTGAGAGGGCTGCTTTCTGCCTTTAACACCCTCAATTCTGGAGCGGCTGGCTCCAGCACTGAGAATAAGGGCCTAATCCTGGGGAGAAACGGGCAGAGCTCTGCGCCCTGCGTCCTCCACGCGTCCCTAACGCTCCCAAACGCGACCACAGCCCTTACGGGCACAGCCCTATGTCCGGTGCAGCCTCTATGGTGCAGCCACCCAGGTAGCTTAGGGTTAGCATATATGCTCTTCGGCATCAGCCTGGCCAACCTGGCCCCGGAGAGTGTCACAGCATGCTCTGTAATCCCCTACTGATGGTGGCCTTGGTGACGATGAACTTGCTGCAATACTGATGCCTTTTTTCCTCCCAGAAGCCCCAGCAGCCTAGTGAAATGAAGGGGCGTGCACATCTCACTGGCCTCTGTTTACCCTCTGGCTAACTGGAATGAGTTCCCAGGCAAATGTATCCATTTGGGAAAGAGCTAGGATTAGGAAGGCTCTTTCTACAGGCACGGTGGGAAAGAGTCAGAGAGCTACATGCCTGAGGCATCTTTCCTCCTCCCTCGCTCATTGTGTTCCCTAACTTCTAACTCTCTGCCAGGCCAGGCCCTGCTTCTTTTACTTCCAACCCCCCTGACCCCTCGTCTTCCACCTACTCCCCGCTCTATTATGCCTTCTCCTTTTTTGCTCTCTTCTATGGCCCTTTGAAAAGGAGTGCAGGCCTAGCTAAGGCTCATGAAGGAAATCTACCAACAAAAGAAACTTTCCTCGCTTATGGGAGGTGCTGTGAGACGAGTAAGAAGGGCTGAAGGGGTTATTGGGTTGTTGAGTTGGGAAGCATTCTCCCCCAGGGCAAAGAGTGGGAAAGGCTCGCTACAGCAAGAGTCTTTCAAATCTTTCAATTTTGAGAGCAGAGTGTTAACATTCAAAAATCATGAACAAGCAGCAATACGAAAGCATAAAGTAGCAGTGGACAGAAGATTGCCCTGCGCATATCAGTACACCCCAATGACAAAGGCAAAGATTTAACCGACCTGCTTAGCTATTGGTGCCTCAAACCTCACAGTGAGTATCATTTTCCAGTGAAGCAAAACATCCTCTGAATTGGGGTGAAAGAGAGATTTAATGTGCCAAAGGAAGGCAACATGGAAATTCAGTTTCCTGCTCTCTGAGGAAGGCGGGTCGACAGCCCAGTGGGTTAATGCACCTACTGCAGCCTCCTACGTGTAGCCTGCAGGCGACACATTCAGTTGCTGGTGAGATGCTGATACAGGTTTGCTTGCTACGCAGGGGCCGGTGGTCACCTCGCAGCGCCTCGAGAAGGTGTCCTGTTTGGGTCCCCGTGCAAATATCTTATCAACCATGACCCGTAGGTTACACTTTTTCCCCTCGTTTTTTTTCCAGTCAGTGGGGGCCAGAGAGACACGCTTTTCTAGGGGCGTTACCAAGGCCAGAGTGCAGAAAACAAAGGCACAGCTTTTAATAGGAATGCAGGTATTGAAGGGGCATTAGCTGTTGGCTGATCGCAGAGGGCAATGCGTACCCATTTTCAAAAGAGAAAAAAAATGATTTAAAAAAAAGAATTGCCCACGAGATTCCAGACATTGGATTAGAACTCAGGTCTCCAGCATTCCCGGACCAAGCACTTACCACTTGAGCCACTGGTGCTGTGCTTCTGAAAGCAGCTTTTGAGCGGATATATCTTTATTCTGCATGCCCCTGTATTGCATTGTGAAACATGTTCACTGGAGAAAATGAGCATAGAACATCTGTCCCCCCCTAACTCCACCAAATACCAGCTAACTGCAGTGGTCTAGAGGTTAAGTGCTTGTGTTACAGCGCTGGGGGCCTGGGTTCGAGTCCTGCTTTCGGCACATAAACGTAATAGTTGGGTAAGGTGGAAGAAAGTGAGAGGTGGGACTGCGGAAGCGAGGGAGTGCAGGCTAAAGGAGGAGGTGGGGTAGGCTAAAGGAGCAGGTAGGGCAGATGCATGGGTCCCTGTGGAGAGGAGGCGGGGCTGGCTGAGTCGGGGTAGGACTAGAAGGGCATGGTGTAGGTTCCCTGGTAAAGGGGAGGGAGGGAGGGAGGAAGAAAGCATAGAGGAGGGACTCAGGAGGCCGGAAGTGCAGGGTACAAAGGAGCAGGCAGGTTCTGCTAAATGGTAGGGCCGCATGAGAAAAGAAAATGTCCATCCATTCCACCCTCCAATGGGCACCCTTTTGCACCTCCTCCATGGCCCCTTCCCGACCTTAGGACCCTCCTTTACACAGCCCCTCTCCATTCAGGGCCCTCTTACACCGCCCTCGGAGCCCACTTTATCCTCCATTCCCCTCTCGACCTACCAGCCCCTCCTCTTCTCCACAAGGACCCTTTCATCCAGCCCTACCTCGGCCTTTAGCCTGCCCCACCTCCTCCTTTTTTTACCCTGCACTCCCTCTCCCCCCACCTCCACAGTCCCACCGCTCTGCTTTCTTCCACCCTCGCTTTACCAGGGAACTCATTACATAACCGCTGAACATTTTGGAAGGAGTGTGGGTACCCACAACTGATTACCCAACTATTCTGTTTATGTGCCGAAAGCAGGACTTGAACCCAGGCCCCCCAGCGCTGTAACACAAGCACTTAACCTCTAGGCCACTGCAGTTAGCTGGTATTTGGGGGAGCGGGGGGCCAGATGTCCTATCCTCGTTGGCTCCAGTGAACATGTTTCACAATGCAAATGGGTATGCTCACAGGGGCATGCAGGAGAAAGATATATATGCCCAAAAGCTGCTCTCAGAAGCACAGCCACCAGTGGCTCAAGTGGTAAGTGCTTGGTCTTGGAATGCTGGAGGCCTGAGTTCTAATCCAATGTCTGGAATCTCCTGAGCCTTTGAAAAAAAAAAAAAACAACTTTTTTACATTGAAAATGGATATGCATTGCCCTGCACGATCTGCCAACAGCCAATGCCCTTTCAATACCTGCATTCCCACTAACAGTTGTGCCTTTGTTTTCTGCACTCTGGTCTTGGTAATGCCCACACAAAAGCTTGTCTCTCTGGCCCCAATTGACTGGAAACAAAACGAGGGTAAAAGGTGTAATCTACGGTTCATGGTTGATACAATAATTGCCCTGGGACTCAAACAGGACACCTTCTCGAGGTGCTGCGAGGTGACCACCGGCTCCTGCATAGCAAGCAAACCTGTATCAGCATCTCACTGAATGTGTCACCTGCAGGCTACACATAGGAGGCTGCAGTAGGTGCATGAACCCATTGGGCTGTCGACCCTCCTTCCTCTGAGAGCAGGAAACTGAATTTCCATGTTGCCTTCCTTTGGCACATTAGATCTATCTTTCAACCCCATTCCGAGGATGTTTTGCTTCACTGGAAGATGATACTCATTGTGAGTTGTGAGGCACTAATAGCTAAGCAGGTCAGTTAAATCTTTGCCTTTGTCATTGGGGTGTACTGATATGCGCAGGGCAGTCTTCTGCCCTCTGGTACTCTATGCTTTCCTATTGCTGCTTGTTCATGATTCATAAATGTAAACACTCTGCTCTCAAAAGTGAAAGGTTTGCAAGACTCTTGATGTAACGAGCCTTTCCCACTCTTTGCCCTGGGGGTGAGAGGGCTGCTTTCTGCCTTTAACACCCTCAATTCTGGAGCGGCTGGCTCCAGCACTGAGAATAAGGGCCTAATCCTGGGGAGAAACGGGCAGAGCTCTGCGCCCTGCGTCCTCCACGCGTCCCTAACGCTCCCAAACGCGACCACAGCCCTTACGGGCACAGCCCTATGTCCGGTGCAGCCTCTATGGTGCAGCCACCCAGGTAGCTTAGGGTTAGCATATATGCTCTTCGGCATCAGCCTGGCCAACCTGGCCCCGGAGAGTGTCACAGCATGCTCTGTAATCCCCTACTGATGGTGGCCTTGGTGACGATGAACTTGCTGCAATACTGATGCCTTTTTTCCTCCCAGAAGCCCCAGCAGCCTAGTGAAATGAAGGGGCGTGCACATCTCACTGGCCTCTGTTTACCCTCTGGCTAACTGGAATGAGTTCCCAGGCAAATGTATCCATTTGGGAAAGAGCTAGGATTAGGAAGGCTCTTTCTACAGGCACGGTGGGAAAGAGTCAGAGAGCTACATGCCTGAGGCATCTTTCCTCCTCCCTCGCTCATTGTGTTCCCTAACTTCTAACTCTCTGCCAGGCCAGGCCCTGCTTCTTTTACTTCCAACCCCCCTGACCCCTCGTCTTCCACCTACTCCCCGCTCTATTATGCCTTCTCCTTTTTTGCTCTCTTCTATGGCCCTTTGAAAAGGAGTGCAGGCCTAGCTAAGGCTCATGAAGGAAATCTACCAACAAAAGAAACTTTCCTCGCTTATGGGAGGTGCTGTGAGACGAGTAAGAAGGGCTGAAGGGGTTATTGGGTTGTTGAGTTGGGAAGCATTCTCCCCCAGGGCAAAGAGTGGGAAAGGCTCGCTACAGCAAGAGTCTTTCAAATCTTTCAATTTTGAGAGCAGAGTGTTAACATTCAAAAATCATGAACAAGCAGCAATACGAAAGCATAAAGTAGCAGTGGACAGAAGATTGCCCTGCGCATATCAGTACACCCCAATGACAAAGGCAAAGATTTAACCGACCTGCTTAGCTATTGGTGCCTCAAACCTCACAGTGAGTATCATTTTCCAGTGAAGCAAAACATCCTCTGAATTGGGGTGAAAGAGAGATTTAATGTGCCAAAGGAAGGCAACATGGAAATTCAGTTTCCTGCTCTCTGAGGAAGGCGGGTCGACAGCCCAGTGGGTTAATGCACCTACTGCAGCCTCCTACGTGTAGCCTGCAGGCGACACATTCAGTTGCTGGTGAGATGCTGATACAGGTTTGCTTGCTACGCAGGGGCCGGTGGTCACCTCGCAGCGCCTCGAGAAGGTGTCCTGTTTGGGTCCCCGTGCAAATATCTTATCAACCATGACCCGTAGGTTACACTTTTTCCCCTCGTTTTTTTTCCAGTCAGTGGGGGCCAGAGAGACACGCTTTTCTAGGGGCGTTACCAAGGCCAGAGTGCAGAAAACAAAGGCACAGCTTTTAATAGGAATGCAGGTATTGAAGGGGCATTAGCTGTTGGCTGATCGCAGAGGGCAATGCGTACCCATTTTCAAAAGAGAAAAAAAATGATTTAAAAAAAAGAATTGCCCACGAGATTCCAGACATTGGATTAGAACTCAGGTCTCCAGCATTCCCGGACCAAGCACTTACCACTTGAGCCACTGGTGCTGTGCTTCTGAAAGCAGCTTTTGAGCGGATATATCTTTATTCTGCATGCCCCTGTATTGCATTGTGAAACATGTTCACTGGAGAAAATGAGCATAGAACATCTGTCCCCCCTAACTCCACCAAATACCAGCTAACTGCAGTGGTCTAGAGGTTAAGTGCTTGTGTTACAGCGCTGGGGGCCTGGGTTCGAGTCCTGCTTTCGGCACATAAACGTAATAGTTGGGTAAGGTGGAAGAAAGTGAGAGGTGGGACTGCGGAAGCGAGGGAGTGCAGGCTAAAGGAGGAGGTGGGGTAGGCTAAAGGAGCAGGTAGGGCAGATGCATGGGTCCCTGTGGAGAGGAGGCGGGGCTGGCTGAGTCGGGGTAGGACTAGAAGGGCATGGTGTAGGTTCCCTGGTAAAGGGGAGGGAGGGAGGGAGGAAGAAAGCATAGAGGAGGGACTCAGGAGGCCGGAAGTGCAGGGTACAAAGGAGCAGGCAGGTTCTGCTAAATGGTAGGGCCGCATGAGAAAAGAAAATGTCCATCCATTCCACCCTCCAATGGGCACCCTTTTGCACCTCCTCCATGGCCCCTTCCCGACCTTAGGACCCTCCTTTACACAGCCCCTCTCCATTCAGGGCCCTCTTACACCGCCCTCGGAGCCCACTTTATCCTCCATTCCCCTCTCGACCTACCAGCCCCTCCTCTTCTCCACAAGGACCCTTTCATCCAGCCCTACCTCGGCCTTTAGCCTGCCCCACCTCCTCCTTTTTTTACCCTGCACTCCCTCTCCCCCACCTCCACAGTCCCACCGCTCTGCTTTCTTCCACCCTCGCTTTACCAGGGAACTCATTACATAACCGCTGAACATTTTGGAAGGAGTGTGGGTACCCACAACTGATTACCCAACTATTCTGTTTATGTGCCGAAAGCAGGACTTGAACCCAGGCCCCCCAGCGCTGTAACACAAGCACTTAACCTCTAGGCCACTGCAGTTAGCTGGTATTTGGGGGAGCGGGGGGCCAGATGTCCTATCCTCGTTGGCTCCAGTGAACATGTTTCACAATGCAAATGGGTATGCTCACAGGGGCATGCAGGAGAAAGATATATATGCCCAAAAGCTGCTCTCAGAAGCACAGCCACCAGTGGCTCAAGTGGTAAGTGCTTGGTCTTGGAATGCTGGAGGCCTGAGTTCTAATCCAATGTCTGGAATCTCCTGAGCCTTTGAAAAAAAAAAAAAACAACTTTTTTACATTGAAAATGGATATGCATTGCCCTGCACGATCTGCCAACAGCCAATGCCCTTTCAATACCTGCATTCCCACTAACAGTTGTGCCTTTGTTTTCTGCACTCTGGTCTTGGTAATGCCCACACAAAAGCTTGTCTCTCTGGCCCCAATTGACTGGAAACAAAACGAGGGTAAAAGGTGTAATCTACGGTTCATGGTTGATACAATAATTGCCCTGGGACTCAAACAGGACACCTTCTCGAGGTGCTGCGAGGTGACCACCGGCTCCTGCATAGCAAGCAAACCTGTATCAGCATCTCACTGAATGTGTCACCTGCAGGCTACACATAGGAGGCTGCAGTAGGTGCATGAACCCATTGGGCTGTCGACCCTCCTTCCTCTGAGAGCAGGAAACTGAATTTCCATGTTGCCTTCCTTTGGCACATTAGATCTATCTTTCAACCCCATTCCGAGGATGTTTTGCTTCACTGGAAGATGATACTCATTGTGAGTTGTGAGGCACTAATAGCTAAGCAGGTCAGTTAAATCTTTGCCTTTGTCATTGGGGTGTACTGATATGCACAGGGCAGTCTTCTGCCCTCTGGTACTCTATGCTTTCCTATTGCTGCTTGTTCATGATTCATAAATGTAAACACTCTGCTCTCAAAAGTGAAAGGTTTGCAAGACTCTTGATGTAACGAGCCTTTCCCACTCTTTGCCCTGGGGGTGAGAGGGCTGCTTTCTGCCTTTAACACCCTCAATTCTGGAGCGGCTGGCTCCAGCACTGAGAATAAGGGCCTAATCCTGGGGAGAAACGGGCAGAGCTCTGCGCCCTGCGTCCTCCACGCGTCCCTAACGCTCCCAAACGCGACCACAGCCCTTACGGGCACAGCCCTATGTCCGGTGCAGCCTCTATGGTGCAGCCACCCAGGTAGCTTAGGGTTAGCATATATGCTCTTCGGCATCAGCCTGGCCAACCTGGCCCCGGAGAGTGTCACAGCATGCTCTGTAATCCCCTACTGATGGTGGCCTTGGTGACGATGAACTTGCTGCAATACTGATGCCTTTTTTCCTCCCAGAAGCCCCAGCAGCCTAGTGAAATGAAGGGGCGTGCACATCTCACTGGCCTCTGTTTACCCTCTGGCTAACTGGAATGAGTTCCCAGGCAAATGTATCCATTTGGGAAAGAGCTAGGATTAGGAAGGCTCTTTCTACAGGCACGGTGGGAAAGAGTCAGAGAGCTACATGCCTGAGGCATCTTTCCTCCTCCCTCGCTCATTGTGTTCCCTAACTTCTAACTCTCTGCCAGGCCAGGCCCTGCTTCTTTTACTTCCAACCCCCCTGACCCCTCGTCTTCCACCTACTCCCCGCTCTATTATGCCTTCTCCTTTTTTGCTCTCTTCTATGGCCCTTTGAAAAGGAGTGCAGGCCTAGCTAAGGCTCATGAAGGAAATCTACCAACAAAAGAAACTTTCCTCACTTATGGGAGGTGCTGTGAGACGAGTAAGAAGGGCTGAAGGGGTTATTGGGTTGTTGAGTTGGGAAGCATTCTCCCCCAGGGCAAAGAGTGGGAAAGGCTCGCTACAGCAAGAGTCTTTCAAATCTTTCAATTTTGAGAGCAGAGTGTTAACATTCAAAAATCATGAACAAGCAGCAATACGAAAGCATAAAGTAGCAGTGGACAGAAGATTGCCCTGCGCATATCAGTACACCCCAATGACAAAGGCAAAGATTTAACCGACCTGCTTAGCTATTGGTGCCTCAAACCTCACAGTGAGTATCATTTTCCAGTGAAGCAAAACATCCTCTGAATTGGGGTGAAAGAGAGATTTAATGTGCCAAAGGAAGGCAACATGGAAATTCAGTTTCCTGCTCTCTGAGGAAGGCGGGTCGACAGCCCAGTGGGTTAATGCACCTACTGCAGCCTCCTACGTGTAGCCTGCAGGCGACACATTCAGTTGCTGGTGAGATGCTGATACAGGTTTGCTTGCTACGCAGGGGCCGGTGGTCACCTCGCAGCGCCTCGAGAAGGTGTCCTGTTTGGGTCCCCGTGCAAATATCTTATCAACCATGACCCGTAGGTTACACTTTTTCCCCTCGTTTTTTTTCCAGTCAGTGGGGGCCAGAGAGACACGCTTTTCTAGGGGCGTTACCAAGGCCAGAGTGCAGAAAACAAAGGCACAGCTTTTAATAGGAATGCAGGTATTGAAGGGGCATTAGCTGTTGGCTGATCGCAGAGGGCAATGCGTACCCATTTTCAAAAGAGAAAAAAAATGATTTAAAAAAAAGAATTGCCCACGAGATTCCAGACATTGGATTAGAACTCAGGTCTCCAGCATTCCCGGACCAAGCACTTACCACTTGAGCCACTGGTGCTGTGCTTCTGAAAGCAGCTTTTGAGCGGATATATCTTTATTCTGCATGCCCCTGTATTGCATTGTGAAACATGTTCACTGGAGAAAATGAGCATAGAACATCTGTCCCCCCTAACTCCACCAAATACCAGCTAACTGCAGTGGTCTAGAGGTTAAGTGCTTGTGTTACAGCGCTGGGGGCCTGGGTTCGAGTCCTGCTTTCGGCACATAAACGTAATAGTTGGGTAAGGTGGAAGAAAGTGAGAGGTGGGACTGCGGAAGCGAGGGAGTGCAGGCTAAAGGAGGAGGTGGGGTAGGCTAAAGGAGCAGGTAGGGCAGATGCATGGGTCCCTGTGGAGAGGAGGCGGGGCTGGCTGAGTCGGGGTAGGACTAGAAGGGCATGGTGTAGGTTCCCTGGTAAAGGGGAGGGAGGGAGGGAGGAAGAAAGCATAGAGGAGGGACTCAGGAGGCCGGAAGTGCAGGGTACAAAGGAGCAGGCAGGTTCTGCTAAATGGTAGGGCCGCATGAGAAAAGAAAATGTCCATCCATTCCACCCTCCAATGGGCACCCTTTTGCACCTCCTCCATGGCCCCTTCCCGACCTTAGGACCCTCCTTTACACAGCCCCTCTCCATTCAGGGCCCTCTTACACCGCCCTCGGAGCCCACTTTATCCTCCATTCCCCTCTCGACCTACCAGCCCCTCCTCTTCTCCACAAGGACCCTTTCATCCAGCCCTACCTCGGCCTTTAGCCTGCCCCACCTCCTCCTTTTTTTACCCTGCACTCCCTCTCCCCCACCTCCACAGTCCCACCGCTCTGCTTTCTTCCACCCTCGCTTTACCAGGGAACTCATTACATAACCGCTGAACATTTTGGAAGGAGTGTGGGTACCCACAACTGATTACCCAACTATTCTGTTTATGTGCCGAAAGCAGGACTTGAACCCAGGCCCCCCAGCGCTGTAACACAAGCACTTAACCTCTAGGCCACTGCAGTTAGCTGGTATTTGGGGGAGCGGGGGGCCAGATGTCCTATCCTCGTTGGCTCCAGTGAACATGTTTCACAATGCAAATGGGTATGCTCACAGGGGCATGCAGGAGAAAGATATATATGCCCAAAAGCTGCTCTCAGAAGCACAGCCACCAGTGGCTCAAGTGGTAAGTGCTTGGTCTTGGAATGCTGGAGGCCTGAGTTCTAATCCAATGTCTGGAATCTCCTGAGCCTTTGAAAAAAAAAAAAAACAACTTTTTTACATTGAAAATGGATATGCATTGCCCTGCACGATCTGCCAACAGCCAATGCCCTTTCAATACCTGCATTCCCACTAACAGTTGTGCCTTTGTTTTCTGCACTCTGGTCTTGGTAATGCCCACACAAAAGCTTGTCTCTCTGGCCCCAATTGACTGGAAACAAAACGAGGGTAAAAGGTGTAATCTACGGTTCATGGTTGATACAATAATTGCCCTGGGACTCAAACAGGACACCTTCTCGAGGTGCTGCGAGGTGACCACCGGCTCCTGCATAGCAAGCAAACCTGTATCAGCATCTCACTGAATGTGTCACCTGCAGGCTACACATAGGAGGCTGCAGTAGGTGCATGAACCCATTGGGCTGTCGACCCTCCTTCCTCTGAGAGCAGGAAACTGAATTTCCATGTTGCCTTCCTTTGGCACATTAGATCTATCTTTCAACCCCATTCCGAGGATGTTTTGCTTCACTGGAAGATGATACTCATTGTGAGTTGTGAGGCACTAATAGCTAAGCAGGTCAGTTAAATCTTTGCCTTTGTCATTGGGGTGTACTGATATGCGCAGGGCAGTCTTCTGCCCTCTGGTACTCTATGCTTTCCTATTGCTGCTTGTTCATGATTCATAAATGTAAACACTCTGCTCTCAAAAGTGAAAGGTTTGCAAGACTCTTGATGTAACGAGCCTTTCCCACTCTTTGCCCTGGGGGTGAGAGGGCTGCTTTCTGCCTTTAACACCCTCAATTCTGGAGCGGCTGGCTCCAGCACTGAGAATAAGGGCCTAATCCTGGGGAGAAACGGGCAGAGCTCTGCGCCCTGCGTCCTCCACGCGTCCCTAACGCTCCCAAACGCGACCACAGCCCTTACGGGCACAGCCCTATGTCCGGTGCAGCCTCTATGGTGCAGCCACCCAGGTAGCTTAGGGTTAGCATATATGCTCTTCGGCATCAGCCTGGCCAACCTGGCCCCGGAGAGTGTCACAGCATGCTCTGTAATCCCCTACTGATGGTGGCCTTGGTGACGATGAACTTGCTGCAATACTGATGCCTTTTTTCCTCCCAGAAGCCCCAGCAGCCTAGTGAAATGAAGGGGCGTGCACATCTCACTGGCCTCTGTTTACCCTCTGGCTAACTGGAATGAGTTCCCAGGCAAATGTATCCATTTGGGAAAGAGCTAGGATTAGGAAGGCTCTTTCTACAGGCACGGTGGGAAAGAGTCAGAGAGCTACATGCCTGAGGCATCTTTCCTCCTCCCTCGCTCATTGTGTTCCCTAACTTCTAACTCTCTGCCAGGCCAGGCCCTGCTTCTTTTACTTCCAACCCCCCTGACCCCTCGTCTTCCACCTACTCCCCGCTCTATTATGCCTTCTCCTTTTTTGCTCTCTTCTATGGCCCTTTGAAAAGGAGTGCAGGCCTAGCTAAGGCTCATGAAGGAAATCTACCAACAAAAGAAACTTTCCTCGCTTATGGGAGGTGCTGTGAGACGAGTAAGAAGGGCTGAAGGGGTTATTGGGTTGTTGAGTTGGGAAGCATTCTCCCCCAGGGCAAAGAGTGGGAAAGGCTCGCTACAGCAAGAGTCTTTCAAATCTTTCAATTTTGAGAGCAGAGTGTTAACATTCAAAAATCATGAACAAGCAGCAATACGAAAGCATAAAGTAGCAGTGGACAGAAGATTGCCCTGCGCATATCAGTACACCCCAATGACAAAGGCAAAGATTTAACCGACCTGCTTAGCTATTGGTGCCTCAAACCTCACAGTGAGTATCATTTTCCAGTGAAGCAAAACATCCTCTGAATTGGGGTGAAAGAGAGATTTAATGTGCCAAAGGAAGGCAACATGGAAATTCAGTTTCCTGCTCTCTGAGGAAGGCGGGTCGACAGCCCAGTGGGTTAATGCACCTACTGCAGCCTCCTACGTGTAGCCTGCAGGCGACACATTCAGTTGCTGGTGAGATGCTGATACAGGTTTGCTTGCTACGCAGGGGCCGGTGGTCACCTCGCAGCGCCTCGAGAAGGTGTCCTGTTTGGGTCCCCGTGCAAATATCTTATCAACCATGACCCGTAGGTTACACTTTTTCCCCTCGTTTTTTTTCCAGTCAGTGGGGGCCAGAGAGACACGCTTTTCTAGGGGCGTTACCAAGGCCAGAGTGCAGAAAACAAAGGCACAGCTTTTAATAGGAATGCAGGTATTGAAGGGGCATTAGCTGTTGGCTGATCGCAGAGGGCAATGCGTACCCATTTTCAAAAGAGAAAAAAAATGATTTAAAAAAAAGAATTGCCCACGAGATTCCAGACATTGGATTAGAACTCAGGTCTCCAGCATTCCCGGACCAAGCACTTACCACTTGAGCCACTGGTGCTGTGCTTCTGAAAGCAGCTTTTGAGCGGATATATCTTTATTCTGCATGCCCCTGTATTGCATTGTGAAACATGTTCACTGGAGAAAATGAGCATAGAACATCTGTCCCCCCTAACTCCACCAAATACCAGCTAACTGCAGTGGTCTAGAGGTTAAGTGCTTGTGTTACAGCGCTGGGGGCCTGGGTTCGAGTCCTGCTTTCGGCACATAAACGTAATAGTTGGGTAAGGTGGAAGAAAGTGAGAGGTGGGACTGCGGAAGCGAGGGAGTGCAGGCTAAAGGAGGAGGTGGGGTAGGCTAAAGGAGCAGGTAGGGCAGATGCATGGGTCCCTGTGGAGAGGAGGCGGGGCTGGCTGAGTCGGGGTAGGACTAGAAGGGCATGGTGTAGGTTCCCTGGTAAAGGGGAGGGAGGGAGGGAGGAAGAAAGCATAGAGGAGGGACTCAGGAGGCCGGAAGTGCAGGGTACAAAGGAGCAGGCAGGTTCTGCTAAATGGTAGGGCCGCATGAGAAAAGAAAATGTCCATCCATTCCACCCTCCAATGGGCACCCTTTTGCACCTCCTCCATGGCCCCTTCCCGACCTTAGGACCCTCCTTTACACAGCCCCTCTCCATTCAGGGCCCTCTTACACCGCCCTCGGAGCCCACTTTATCCTCCATTCCCCTCTCGACCTACCAGCCCCTCCTCTTCTCCACAAGGACCCTTTCATCCAGCCCTACCTCGGCCTTTAGCCTGCCCCACCTCCTCCTTTTTTTACCCTGCACTCCCTCTCCCCCACCTCCACAGTCCCACCGCTCTGCTTTCTTCCACCCTCGCTTTACCAGGGAACTCATTACATAACCGCTGAACATTTTGGAAGGAGTGTGGGTACCCACAACTGATTACCCAACTATTCTGTTTATGTGCCGAAAGCAGGACTTGAACCCAGGCCCCCCAGCGCTGTAACACAAGCACTTAACCTCTAGGCCACTGCAGTTAGCTGGTATTTGGGGGAGCGGGGGGCCAGATGTCCTATCCTCGTTGGCTCCAGTGAACATGTTTCACAATGCAAATGGGTATGCTCACAGGGGCATGCAGGAGAAAGATATATATGCCCAAAAGCTGCTCTCAGAAGCACAGCCACCAGTGGCTCAAGTGGTAAGTGCTTGGTCTTGGAATGCTGGAGGCCTGAGTTCTAATCCAATGTCTGGAATCTCCTGAGCCTTTGAAAAAAAAAAAAAACAACTTTTTTACATTGAAAATGGATATGCATTGCCCTGCACGATCTGCCAACAGCCAATGCCCTTTCAATACCTGCATTCCCACTAACAGTTGTGCCTTTGTTTTCTGCACTCTGGTCTTGGTAATGCCCACACAAAAGCTTGTCTCTCTGGCCCCAATTGACTGGAAACAAAACGAGGGTAAAAGGTGTAATCTACGGTTCATGGTTGATACAATAATTGCCCTGGGACTCAAACAGGACACCTTCTCGAGGTGCTGCGAGGTGACCACCGGCTCCTGCATAGCAAGCAAACCTGTATCAGCATCTCACTGAATGTGTCACCTGCAGGCTACACATAGGAGGCTGCAGTAGGTGCATGAACCCATTGGGCTGTCGACCCTCCTTCCTCTGAGAGCAGGAAACTGAATTTCCATGTTGCCTTCCTTTGGCACATTAGATCTATCTTTCAACCCCATTCCGAGGATGTTTTGCTTCACTGGAAGATGATACTCATTGTGAGTTGTGAGGCACTAATAGCTAAGCAGGTCAGTTAAATCTTTGCCTTTGTCATTGGGGTGTACTGATATGCGCAGGGCAGTCTTCTGCCCTCTGGTACTCTATGCTTTCCTATTGCTGCTTGTTCATGATTCATAAATGTAAACACTCTGCTCTCAAAAGTGAAAGGTTTGCAAGACTCTTGATGTAACGAGCCTTTCCCACTCTTTGCCCTGGGGGTGAGAGGGCTGCTTTCTGCCTTTAACACCCTCAATTCTGGAGCGGCTGGCTCCAGCACTGAGAATAAGGGCCTAATCCTGGGGAGAAACGGGCAGAGCTCTGCGCCCTGCGTCCTCCACGCGTCCCTAACGCTCCCAAACGCGACCACAGCCCTTACGGGCACAGCCCTATGTCCGGTGCAGCCTCTATGGTGCAGCCACCCAGGTAGCTTAGGGTTAGCATATATGCTCTTCGGCATCAGCCTGGCCAACCTGGCCCCGGAGAGTGTCACAGCATGCTCTGTAATCCCCTACTGATGGTGGCCTTGGTGACGATGAACTTGCTGCAATACTGATGCCTTTTTTCCTCCCAGAAGCCCCAGCAGCCTAGTGAAATGAAGGGGCGTGCACATCTCACTGGCCTCTGTTTACCCTCTGGCTAACTGGAATGAGTTCCCAGGCAAATGTATCCATTTGGGAAAGAGCTAGGATTAGGAAGGCTCTTTCTACAGGCACGGTGGGAAAGAGTCAGAGAGCTACATGCCTGAGGCATCTTTCCTCCTCCCTCGCTCATTGTGTTCCCTAACTTCTAACTCTCTGCCAGGCCAGGCCCTGCTTCTTTTACTTCCAACCCCCCTGACCCCTCGTCTTCCACCTACTCCCCGCTCTATTATGCCTTCTCCTTTTTTGCTCTCTTCTATGGCCCTTTGAAAAGGAGTGCAGGCCTAGCTAAGGCTCATGAAGGAAATCTACCAACAAAAGAAACTTTCCTCGCTTATGGGAGGTGCTGTGAGACGAGTAAGAAGGGCTGAAGGGGTTATTGGGTTGTTGAGTTGGGAAGCATTCTCCCCCAGGGCAAAGAGTGGGAAAGGCTCGCTACAGCAAGAGTCTTTCAAATCTTTCAATTTTGAGAGCAGAGTGTTAACATTCAAAAATCATGAACAAGCAGCAATACGAAAGCATAAAGTAGCAGTGGACAGAAGATTGCCCTGCGCATATCAGTACACCCCAATGACAAAGGCAAAGATTTAACCGACCTGCTTAGCTATTGGTGCCTCAAACCTCACAGTGAGTATCATTTTCCAGTGAAGCAAAACATCCTCTGAATTGGGGTGAAAGAGAGATTTAATGTGCCAAAGGAAGGCAACATGGAAATTCAGTTTCCTGCTCTCTGAGGAAGGCGGGTCGACAGCCCAGTGGGTTAATGCACCTACTGCAGCCTCCTACGTGTAGCCTGCAGGCGACACATTCAGTTGCTGGTGAGATGCTGATACAGGTTTGCTTGCTACGCAGGGGCCGGTGGTCACCTCGCAGCGCCTCGAGAAGGTGTCCTGTTTGGGTCCCCGTGCAAATATCTTATCAACCATGACCCGTAGGTTACACTTTTTCCCCTCGTTTTTTTTCCAGTCAGTGGGGGCCAGAGAGACACGCTTTTCTAGGGGCGTTACCAAGGCCAGAGTGCAGAAAACAAAGGCACAGCTTTTAATAGGAATGCAGGTATTGAAGGGGCATTAGCTGTTGGCTGATCGCAGAGGGCAATGCGTACCCATTTTCAAAAGAGAAAAAAAATGATTTAAAAAAAAGAATTGCCCACGAGATTCCAGACATTGGATTAGAACTCAGGTCTCCAGCATTCCCGGACCAAGCACTTACCACTTGAGCCACTGGTGCTGTGCTTCTGAAAGCAGCTTTTGAGCGGATATATCTTTATTCTGCATGCCCCTGTATTGCATTGTGAAACATGTTCACTGGAGAAAATGAGCATAGAACATCTGTCCCCCCTAACTCCACCAAATACCAGCTAACTGCAGTGGTCTAGAGGTTAAGTGCTTGTGTTACAGCGCTGGGGGCCTGGGTTCGAGTCCTGCTTTCGGCACATAAACGTAATAGTTGGGTAAGGTGGAAGAAAGTGAGAGGTGGGACTGCGGAAGCGAGGGAGTGCAGGCTAAAGGAGGAGGTGGGGTAGGCTAAAGGAGCAGGTAGGGCAGATGCATGGGTCCCTGTGGAGAGGAGGCGGGGCTGGCTGAGTCGGGGTAGGACTAGAAGGGCATGGTGTAGGTTCCCTGGTAAAGGGGAGGGAGGGAGGGAGGAAGAAAGCATAGAGGAGGGACTCAGGAGGCCGGAAGTGCAGGGTACAAAGGAGCAGGCAGGTTCTGCTAAATGGTAGGGCCGCATGAGAAAAGAAAATGTCCATCCATTCCACCCTCCAATGGGCACCCTTTTGCACCTCCTCCATGGCCCCTTCCCGACCTTAGGACCCTCCTTTACACAGCCCCTCTCCATTCAGGGCCCTCTTACACCGCCCTCGGAGCCCACTTTATCCTCCATTCCCCTCTCGACCTACCAGCCCCTCCTCTTCTCCACAAGGACCCTTTCATCCAGCCCTACCTCGGCCTTTAGCCTGCCCCACCTCCTCCTTTTTTTACCCTGCACTCCCTCTCCCCCACCTCCACAGTCCCACCGCTCTGCTTTCTTCCACCCTCGCTTTACCAGGGAACTCATTACATAACCGCTGAACATTTTGGAAGGAGTGTGGGTACCCACAACTGATTACCCAACTATTCTGTTTATGTGCCGAAAGCAGGACTTGAACCCAGGCCCCCCAGCGCTGTAACACAAGCACTTAACCTCTAGGCCACTGCAGTTAGCTGGTATTTGGGGGAGCGGGGGGCCAGATGTCCTATCCTCGTTGGCTCCAGTGAACATGTTTCACAATGCAAATGGGTATGCTCACAGGGGCATGCAGGAGAAAGATATATATGCCCAAAAGCTGCTCTCAGAAGCACAGCCACCAGTGGCTCAAGTGGTAAGTGCTTGGTCTTGGAATGCTGGAGGCCTGAGTTCTAATCCAATGTCTGGAATCTCCTGAGCCTTTGAAAAAAAAAAAAAAAAACTTTTTTACATTGAAAATGGATATGCATTGCCCTGCACGATCTGCCAACAGCCAATGCCCTTTCAATACCTGCATTCCCACTAACAGTTGTGCCTTTGTTTTCTGCACTCTGGTCTTGGTAATGCCCACACAAAAGCTTGTCTCTCTGGCCCCAATTGACTGGAAACAAAACGAGGGTAAAAGGTGTAATCTACGGTTCATGGTTGATACAATAATTGCCCTGGGACTCAAACAGGACACCTTCTCGAGGTGCTGCGAGGTGACCACCGGCTCCTGCATAGCAAGCAAACCTGTATCAGCATCTCACTGAATGTGTCACCTGCAGGCTACACATAGGAGGCTGCAGTAGGTGCATGAACCCATTGGGCTGTCGACCCTCCTTCCTCTGAGAGCAGGAAACTGAATTTCCATGTTGCCTTCCTTTGGCACATTAGATCTATCTTTCAACCCCATTCCGAGGATGTTTTGCTTCACTGGAAGATGATACTCATTGTGAGTTGTGAGGCACTAATAGCTAAGCAGGTCAGTTAAATCTTTGCCTTTGTCATTGGGGTGTACTGATATGCGCAGGGCAGTCTTCTGCCCTCTGGTACTCTATGCTTTCCTATTGCTGCTTGTTCATGATTCATAAATGTAAACACTCTGCTCTCAAAAGTGAAAGGTTTGCAAGACTCTTGATGTAACGAGCCTTTCCCACTCTTTGCCCTGGGGGTGAGAGGGCTGCTTTCTGCCTTTAACACCCTCAATTCTGGAGCGGCTGGCTCCAGCACTGAGAATAAGGGCCTAATCCTGGGGAGAAACGGGCAGAGCTCTGCGCCCTGCGTCCTCCACGCGTCCCTAACGCTCCCAAACGCGACCACAGCCCTTACGGGCACAGCCCTATGTCCGGTGCAGCCTCTATGGTGCAGCCACCCAGGTAGCTTAGGGTTAGCATATATGCTCTTCGGCATCAGCCTGGCCAACCTGGCCCCGGAGAGTGTCACAGCATGCTCTGTAATCCCCTACTGATGGTGGCCTTGGTGACGATGAACTTGCTGCAATACTGATGCCTTTTTTCCTCCCAGAAGCCCCAGCAGCCTAGTGAAATGAAGGGGCGTGCACATCTCACTGGCCTCTGTTTACCCTCTGGCTAACTGGAATGAGTTCCCAGGCAAATGTATCCATTTGGGAAAGAGCTAGGATTAGGAAGGCTCTTTCTACAGGCACGGTGGGAAAGAGTCAGAGAGCTACATGCCTGAGGCATCTTTCCTCCTCCCTCGCTCATTGTGTTCCCTAACTTCTAACTCTCTGCCAGGCCAGGCCCTGCTTCTTTTACTTCCAACCCCCCTGACCCCTCGTCTTCCACCTACTCCCCGCTCTATTATGCCTTCTCCTTTTTTGCTCTCTTCTATGGCCCTTTGAAAAGGAGTGCAGGCCTAGCTAAGGCTCATGAAGGAAATCTACCAACAAAAGAAACTTTCCTCGCTTATGGGAGGTGCTGTGAGACGAGTAAGAAGGGCTGAAGGGGTTATTGGGTTGTTGAGTTGGGAAGCATTCTCCCCCAGGGCAAAGAGTGGGAAAGGCTCGCTACAGCAAGAGTCTTTCAAATCTTTCAATTTTGAGAGCAGAGTGTTAACATTCAAAAATCATGAACAAGCAGCAATACGAAAGCATAAAGTAGCAGTGGACAGAAGATTGCCCTGCGCATATCAGTACACCCCAATGACAAAGGCAAAGATTTAACCGACCTGCTTAGCTATTGGTGCCTCAAACCTCACAGTGAGTATCATTTTCCAGTGAAGCAAAACATCCTCTGAATTGGGGTGAAAGAGAGATTTAATGTGCCAAAGGAAGGCAACATGGAAATTCAGTTTCCTGCTCTCTGAGGAAGGCGGGTCGACAGCCCAGTGGGTTAATGCACCTACTGCAGCCTCCTACGTGTAGCCTGCAGGCGACACATTCAGTTGCTGGTGAGATGCTGATACAGGTTTGCTTGCTACGCAGGGGCCGGTGGTCACCTCGCAGCGCCTCGAGAAGGTGTCCTGTTTGGGTCCCCGTGCAAATATCTTATCAACCATGACCCGTAGGTTACACTTTTTCCCCTCGTTTTTTTTCCAGTCAGTGGGGGCCAGAGAGACACGCTTTTCTAGGGGCGTTACCAAGGCCAGAGTGCAGAAAACAAAGGCACAGCTTTTAATAGGAATGCAGGTATTGAAGGGGCATTAGCTGTTGGCTGATCGCAGAGGGCAATGCGTACCCATTTTCAAAAGAGAAAAAAAATGATTTAAAAAAAAGAATTGCCCACGAGATTCCAGACATTGGATTAGAACTCAGGTCTCCAGCATTCCCGGACCAAGCACTTACCACTTGAGCCACTGGTGCTGTGCTTCTGAAAGCAGCTTTTGAGCGGATATATCTTTATTCTGCATGCCCCTGTATTGCATTGTGAAACATGTTCACTGGAGAAAATGAGCATAGAACATCTGTCCCCCCTAACTCCACCAAATACCAGCTAACTGCAGTGGTCTAGAGGTTAAGTGCTTGTGTTACAGCGCTGGGGGCCTGGGTTCGAGTCCTGCTTTCGGCACATAAACGTAATAGTTGGGTAAGGTGGAAGAAAGTGAGAGGTGGGACTGCGGAAGCGAGGGAGTGCAGGCTAAAGGAGGAGGTGGGGTAGGCTAAAGGAGCAGGTAGGGCAGATGCATGGGTCCCTGTGGAGAGGAGGCGGGGCTGGCTGAGTCGGGGTAGGACTAGAAGGGCATGGTGTAGGTTCCCTGGTAAAGGGGAGGGAGGGAGGGAGGAAGAAAGCATAGAGGAGGGACTCAGGAGGCCGGAAGTGCAGGGTACAAAGGAGCAGGCAGGTTCTGCTAAATGGTAGGGCCGCATGAGAAAAGAAAATGTCCATCCATTCCACCCTCCAATGGGCACCCTTTTGCACCTCCTCCATGGCCCCTTCCCGACCTTAGGACCCTCCTTTACACAGCCCCTCTCCATTCAGGGCCCTCTTACACCGCCCTCGGAGCCCACTTTATCCTCCATTCCCCTCTCGACCTACCAGCCCCTCCTCTTCTCCACAAGGACCCTTTCATCCAGCCCTACCTCGGCCTTTAGCCTGCCCCACCTCCTCCTTTTTTTACCCTGCACTCCCTCTCCCCCACCTCCACAGTCCCACCGCTCTGCTTTCTTCCACCCTCGCTTTACCAGGGAACTCATTACATAACCGCTGAACATTTTGGAAGGAGTGTGGGTACCCACAACTGATTACCCAACTATTCTGTTTATGTGCCGAAAGCAGGACTTGAACCCAGGCCCCCCAGCGCTGTAACACAAGCACTTAACCTCTAGGCCACTGCAGTTAGCTGGTATTTGGGGGAGCGGGGGGCCAGATGTCCTATCCTCGTTGGCTCCAGTGAACATGTTTCACAATGCAAATGGGTATGCTCACAGGGGCATGCAGGAGAAAGATATATATGCCCAAAAGCTGCTCTCAGAAGCACAGCCACCAGTGGCTCAAGTGGTAAGTGCTTGGTCTTGGAATGCTGGAGGCCTGAGTTCTAATCCAATGTCTGGAATCTCCTGAGCCTTTGAAAAAAAAAAAAAACAACTTTTTTACATTGAAAATGGATATGCATTGCCCTGCACGATCTGCCAACAGCCAATGCCCTTTCAATACCTGCATTCCCACTAACAGTTGTGCCTTTGTTTTCTGCACTCTGGTCTTGGTAATGCCCACACAAAAGCTTGTCTCTCTGGCCCCAATTGACTGGAAACAAAACGAGGGTAAAAGGTGTAATCTACGGTTCATGGTTGATACAATAATTGCCCTGGGACTCAAACAGGACACCTTCTCGAGGTGCTGCGAGGTGACCACCGGCTCCTGCATAGCAAGCAAACCTGTATCAGCATCTCACTGAATGTGTCACCTGCAGGCTACACATAGGAGGCTGCAGTAGGTGCATGAACCCATTGGGCTGTCGACCCTCCTTCCTCTGAGAGCAGGAAACTGAATTTCCATGTTGCCTTCCTTTGGCACATTAGATCTATCTTTCAACCCCATTCCGAGGATGTTTTGCTTCACTGGAAGATGATACTCATTGTGAGTTGTGAGGCACTAATAGCTAAGCAGGTCAGTTAAATCTTTGCCTTTGTCATTGGCGTGTACTGATATGCGCAGGGCAGTCTTCTGCCCTCTGGTACTCTATGCTTTCCTATTGCTGCTTGTTCATGATTCATAAATGTAAACACTCTGCTCTCAAAAGTGAAAGGTTTGCAAGACTCTTGATGTAACGAGCCTTTCCCACTCTTTGCCCTGGGGGTGAGAGGGCTGCTTTCTGCCTTTAACACCCTCAATTCTGGAGCGGCTGGCTCCAGCACTGAGAATAAGGGCCTAATCCTGGGGAGAAACGGGCAGAGCTCTGCGCCCTGCGTCCTCCACGCGTCCCTAACGCTCCCAAACGCGACCACAGCCCTTACGGGCACAGCCCTATGTCCGGTGCAGCCTCTATGGTGCAGCCACCCAGGTAGCTTAGGGTTAGCATATATGCTCTTCGGCATCAGCCTGGCCAACCTGGCCCCGGAGAGTGTCACAGCATGCTCTGTAATCCCCTACTGATGGTGGCCTTGGTGACGATGAACTTGCTGCAATACTGATGCCTTTTTTCCTCCCAGAAGCCCCAGCAGCCTAGTGAAATGAAGGGGCGTGCACATCTCACTGGCCTCTGTTTACCCTCTGGCTAACTGGAATGAGTTCCCAGGCAAATGTATCCATTTGGGAAAGAGCTAGGATTAGGAAGGCTCTTTCTACAGGCACGGTGGGAAAGAGTCAGAGAGCTACATGCCTGAGGCATCTTTCCTCCTCCCTCGCTCATTGTGTTCCCTAACTTCTAACTCTCTGCCAGGCCAGGCCCTGCTTCTTTTACTTCCAACCCCCCTGACCCCTCGTCTTCCACCTACTCCCCGCTCTATTATGCCTTCTCCTTTTTTGCTCTCTTCTATGGCCCTTTGAAAAGGAGTGCAGGCCTAGCTAAGGCTCATGAAGGAAATCTACCAACAAAAGAAACTTTCCTCGCTTATGGGAGGTGCTGTGAGACGAGTAAGAAGGGCTGAAGGGGTTATTGGGTTGTTGAGTTGGGAAGCATTCTCCCCCAGGGCAAAGAGTGGGAAAGGCTCGCTACAGCAAGAGTCTTTCAAATCTTTCAATTTTGAGAGCAGAGTGTTAACATTCAAAAATCATGAACAAGCAGCAATACGAAAGCATAAAGTAGCAGTGGACAGAAGATTGCCCTGCGCATATCAGTACACCCCAATGACAAAGGCAAAGATTTAACCGACCTGCTTAGCTATTGGTGCCTCAAACCTCACAGTGAGTATCATTTTCCAGTGAAGCAAAACATCCTCTGAATTGGGGTGAAAGAGAGATTTAATGTGCCAAAGGAAGGCAACATGGAAATTCAGTTTCCTGCTCTCTGAGGAAGGCGGGTCGACAGCCCAGTGGGTTAATGCACCTACTGCAGCCTCCTACGTGTAGCCTGCAGGCGACACATTCAGTTGCTGGTGAGATGCTGATACAGGTTTGCTTGCTACGCAGGGGCCGGTGGTCACCTCGCAGCGCCTCGAGAAGGTGTCCTGTTTGGGTCCCCGTGCAAATATCTTATCAACCATGACCCGTAGGTTACACTTTTTCCCCTCGTTTTTTTTCCAGTCAGTGGGGGCCAGAGAGACACGCTTTTCTAGGGGCGTTACCAAGGCCAGAGTGCAGAAAACAAAGGCACAGCTTTTAATAGGAATGCAGGTATTGAAGGGGCATTAGCTGTTGGCTGATCGCAGAGGGCAATGCGTACCCATTTTCAAAAGAGAAAAAAAATGATTTAAAAAAAAGAATTGCCCACGAGATTCCAGACATTGGATTAGAACTCAGGTCTCCAGCATTCCCGGACCAAGCACTTACCACTTGAGCCACTGGTGCTGTGCTTCTGAAAGCAGCTTTTGAGCGGATATATCTTTATTCTGCATGCCCCTGTATTGCATTGTGAAACATGTTCACTGGAGAAAATGAGCATAGAACATCTGTCCCCCCTAACTCCACCAAATACCAGCTAACTGCAGTGGTCTAGAGGTTAAGTGCTTGTGTTACAGCGCTGGGGGCCTGGGTTCGAGTCCTGCTTTCGGCACATAAACGTAATAGTTGGGTAAGGTGGAAGAAAGTGAGAGGTGGGACTGCGGAAGCGAGGGAGTGCAGGCTAAAGGAGGAGGTGGGGTAGGCTAAAGGAGCAGGTAGGGCAGATGCATGGGTCCCTGTGGAGAGGAGGCGGGGCTGGCTGAGTCGGGGTAGGACTAGAAGGGCATGGTGTAGGTTCCCTGGTAAAGGGGAGGGAGGGAGGGAGGGAGGAAGAAAGCATAGAGGAGGGACTCAGGAGGCCGGAAGTGCAGGGTACAAAGGAGCAGGCAGGTTCTGCTAAATGGTAGGGCCGCATGAGAAAAGAAAATGTCCATCCATTCCACCCTCCAATGGGCACCCTTTTGCACCTCCTCCATGGCCCCTTCCCGACCTTAGGACCCTCCTTTACACAGCCCCTCTCCATTCAGGGCCCTCTTACACCGCCCTCGGAGCCCACTTTATCCTCCATTCCCCTCTCGACCTACCAGCCCCTCCTCTTCTCCACAAGGACCCTTTCATCCAGCCCTACCTCGGCCTTTAGCCTGCCCCACCTCCTCCTTTTTTTACCCTGCACTCCCTCTCCCCCACCTCCACAGTCCCACCGCTCTGCTTTCTTCCACCCTCGCTTTACCAGGGAACTCATTACATAACCGCTGAACATTTTGGAAGGAGTGTGGGTACCCACAACTGATTACCCAACTATTCTGTTTATGTGCCGAAAGCAGGACTTGAACCCAGGCCCCCCAGCGCTGTAACACAAGCACTTAACCTCTAGGCCACTGCAGTTAGCTGGTATTTGGGGGAGCGGGGGGCCAGATGTCCTATCCTCGTTGGCTCCAGTGAACATGTTTCACAATGCAAATGGGTATGCTCACAGGGGCATGCAGGAGAAAGATATATATGCCCAAAAGCTGCTCTCAGAAGCACAGCCACCAGTGGCTCAAGTGGTAAGTGCTTGGTCTTGGAATGCTGGAGGCCTGAGTTCTAATCCAATGTCTGGAATCTCCTGAGCCTTTGAAAAAAAAAAAAAACAACTTTTTTACATTGAAAATGGATATGCATTGCCCTGCACGATCTGCCAACAGCCAATGCCCTTTCAATACCTGCATTCCCACTAACAGTTGTGCCTTTGTTTTCTGCACTCTGGTCTTGGTAATGCCCACACAAAAGCTTGTCTCTCTGGCCCCAATTGACTGGAAACAAAACGAGGGTAAAAGGTGTAATCTACGGTTCATGGTTGATACAATAATTGCCCTGGGACTCAAACAGGACACCTTCTCGAGGTGCTGCGAGGTGACCACCGGCTCCTGCATAGCAAGCAAACCTGTATCAGCATCTCACTGAATGTGTCACCTGCAGGCTACACATAGGAGGCTGCAGTAGGTGCATGAACCCATTGGGCTGTCGACCCTCCTTCCTCTGAGAGCAGGAAACTGAATTTCCATGTTGCCTTCCTTTGGCACATTAGATCTATCTTTCAACCCCATTCCGAGGATGTTTTGCTTCACTGGAAGATGATACTCATTGTGAGTTGTGAGGCACTAATAGCTAAGCAGGTCAGTTAAATCTTTGCCTTTGTCATTGGGGTGTACTGATATGCGCAGGGCAGTCTTCTGCCCTCTGGTACTCTATGCTTTCCTATTGCTGCTTGTTCATGATTCATAAATGTAAACACTCTGCTCTCAAAAGTGAAAGGTTTGCAAGACTCTTGATGTAACGAGCCTTTCCCACTCTTTGCCCTGGGGGTGAGAGGGCTGCTTTCTGCCTTTAACACCCTCAATTCTGGAGCGGCTGGCTCCAGCACTGAGAATAAGGGCCTAATCCTGGGGAGAAACGGGCAGAGCTCTGCGCCCTGCGTCCTCCACGCGTCCCTAACGCTCCCAAACGCGACCACAGCCCTTACGGGCACAGCCCTATGTCCGGTGCAGCCTCTATGGTGCAGCCACCCAGGTAGCTTAGGGTTAGCATATATGCTCTTCGGCATCAGCCTGGCCAACCTGGCCCCGGAGAGTGTCACAGCATGCTCTGTAATCCCCTACTGATGGTGGCCTTGGTGACGATGAACTTGCTGCAATACTGATGCCTTTTTTCCTCCCAGAAGCCCCAGCAGCCTAGTGAAATGAAGGGGCGTGCACATCTCACTGGCCTCTGTTTACTTACCCTCTGGCTAACTGGAATGAGTTCCCAGGCAAATGTATCCATTTGGGAAAGAGCTAGGATTAGGAAGGCTCTTTCTACAGGCACGGTGGGAAAGAGTCAGAGAGCTACATGCCTGAGGCATCTTTCCTCCTCCCTCGCTCATTGTGTTCCCTAACTTCTAACTCTCTGCCAGGCCAGGCCCTGCTTCTTTTACTTCCAACCCCCCTGACCCCTCGTCTTCCACCTACTCCCCGCTCTATTATGCCTTCTCCTTTTTTGCTCTCTTCTATGGCCCTTTGAAAAGGAGTGCAGGCCTAGCTAAGGCTCATGAAGGAAATCTACCAACAAAAGAAACTTTCCTCGCTTATGGGAGGTGCTGTGAGACGAGTAAGAAGGGCTGAAGGGGTTATTGGGTTGTTGAGTTGGGAAGCATTCTCCCCCAGGGCAAAGAGTGGGAAAGGCTCGCTACAGCAAGAGTCTTTCAAATCTTTCAATTTTGAGAGCAGAGTGTTAACATTCAAAAATCATGAACAAGCAGCAATACGAAAGCATAAAGTAGCAGTGGACAGAAGATTGCCCTGCGCATATCAGTACACCCCAATGACAAAGGCAAAGATTTAACCGACCTGCTTAGCTATTGGTGCCTCAAACCTCACAGTGAGTATCATTTTCCAGTGAAGCAAAACATCCTCTGAATTGGGGTGAAAGAGAGATTTAATGTGCCAAAGGAAGGCAACATGGAAATTCAGTTTCCTGCTCTCTGAGGAAGGCGGGTCGACAGCCCAGTGGGTTAATGCACCTACTGCAGCCTCCTACGTGTAGCCTGCAGGCGACACATTCAGTTGCTGGTGAGATGCTGATACAGGTTTGCTTGCTACGCAGGGGCCGGTGGTCACCTCGCAGCGCCTCGAGAAGGTGTCCTGTTTGGGTCCCCGTGCAAATATCTTATCAACCATGACCCGTAGGTTACACTTTTTCCCCTCGTTTTTTTTCCAGTCAGTGGGGGCCAGAGAGACACGCTTTTCTAGGGGCGTTACCAAGGCCAGAGTGCAGAAAACAAAGGCACAGCTTTTAATAGGAATGCAGGTATTGAAGGGGCATTAGCTGTTGGCTGATCGCAGAGGGCAATGCGTACCCATTTTCAAAAGAGAAAAAAAATGATTTAAAAAAAAGAATTGCCCACGAGATTCCAGACATTGGATTAGAACTCAGGTCTCCAGCATTCCCGGACCAAGCACTTACCACTTGAGCCACTGGTGCTGTGCTTCTGAAAGCAGCTTTTGAGCGGATATATCTTTATTCTGCATGCCCCTGTATTGCATTGTGAAACATGTTCACTGGAGAAAATGAGCATAGAACATCTGTCCCCCCTAACTCCACCAAATACCAGCTAACTGCAGTGGTCTAGAGGTTAAGTGCTTGTGTTACAGCGCTGGGGGCCTGGGTTCGAGTCCTGCTTTCGGCACATAAACGTAATAGTTGGGTAAGGTGGAAGAAAGTGAGAGGTGGGACTGCGGAAGCGAGGGAGTGCAGGCTAAAGGAGGAGGTGGGGTAGGCTAAAGGAGCAGGTAGGGCAGATGCATGGGTCCCTGTGGAGAGGAGGCGGGGCTGGCTGAGTCGGGGTAGGACTAGAAGGGCATGGTGTAGGTTCCCTGGTAAAGGGGAGGGAGGGAGGGAGGGAGGAAGAAAGCATAGAGGAGGGACTCAGGAGGCCGGAAGTGCAGGGTACAAAGGAGCAGGCAGGTTCTGCTAAATGGTAGGGCCGCATGAGAAAAGAAAATGTCCATCCATTCCACCCTCCAATGGGCACCCTTTTGCACCTCCTCCATGGCCCCTTCCCGACCTTAGGACCCTCCTTTACACAGCCCCTCTCCATTCAGGGCCCTCTTACACCGCCCTCGGAGCCCACTTTATCCTCCATTCCCCTCTCGACCTACCAGCCCCTCCTCTTCTCCACAAGGACCCTTTCATCCAGCCCTACCTCGGCCTTTAGCCTGCCCCACCTCCTCCTTTTTTTACCCTGCACTCCCTCTCCCCCACCTCCACAGTCCCACCGCTCTGCTTTCTTCCACCCTCGCTTTACCAGGGAACTCATTACATAACCGCTGAACATTTTGGAAGGAGTGTGGGTACCCACAACTGATTACCCAACTATTCTGTTTATGTGCCGAAAGCAGGACTTGAACCCAGGCCCCCCAGCGCTGTAACACAAGCACTTAACCTCTAGGCCACTGCAGTTAGCTGGTATTTGGGGGAGCGGGGGGCCAGATGTCCTATCCTCGTTGGCTCCAGTGAACATGTTTCACAATGCAAATGGGTATGCTCACAGGGGCATGCAGGAGAAAGATATATATGCCCAAAAGCTGCTCTCAGAAGCACAGCCACCAGTGGCTCAAGTGGTAAGTGCTTGGTCTTGGAATGCTGGAGGCCTGAGTTCTAATCCAATGTCTGGAATCTCCTGAGCCTTTGAAAAAAAAAAAAAACAACTTTTTTACATTGAAAATGGATATGCATTGCCCTGCACGATCTGCCAACAGCCAATGCCCTTTCAATACCTGCATTCCCACTAACAGTTGTGCCTTTGTTTTCTGCACTCTGGTCTTGGTAATGCCCACACAAAAGCTTGTCTCTCTGGCCCCAATTGACTGGAAACAAAACGAGGGTAAAAGGTGTAATCTACGGTTCATGGTTGATACAATAATTGCCCTGGGACTCAAACAGGACACCTTCTCGAGGTGCTGCGAGGTGACCACCGGCTCCTGCATAGCAAGCAAACCTGTATCAGCATCTCACTGAATGTGTCACCTGCAGGCTACACATAGGAGGCTGCAGTAGGTGCATGAACCCATTGGGCTGTCGACCCTCCTTCCTCTGAGAGCAGGAAACTGAATTTCCATGTTGCCTTCCTTTGGCACATTAGATCTATCTTTCAACCCCATTCCGAGGATGTTTTGCTTCACTGGAAGATGATACTCATTGTGAGTTGTGAGGCACTAATAGCTAAGCAGGTCAGTTAAATCTTTGCCTTTGTCATTGGGGTGTACTGATATGCGCAGGGCAGTCTTCTGCCCTCTGGTACTCTATGCTTTCCTATTGCTGCTTGTTCATGATTCATAAATGTAAACACTCTGCTCTCAAAAGTGAAAGGTTTGCAAGACTCTTGATGTAACGAGCCTTTCCCACTCTTTGCCCTGGGGGTGAGAGGGCTGCTTTCTGCCTTTAACACCCTCAATTCTGGAGCGGCTGGCTCCAGCACTGAGAATAAGGGCCTAATCCTGGGGAGAAACGGGCAGAGCTCTGCGCCCTGCGTCCTCCACGCGTCCCTAACGCTCCCAAACGCGACCACAGCCCTTACGGGCACAGCCCTATGTCCGGTGCAGCCTCTATGGTGCAGCCACCCAGGTAGCTTAGGGTTAGCATATATGCTCTTCGGCATCAGCCTGGCCAACCTGGCCCCGGAGAGTGTCACAGCATGCTCTGTAATCCCCTACTGATGGTGGCCTTGGTGACGATGAACTTGCTGCAATACTGATGCCTTTTTTCCTCCCAGAAGCCCCAGCAGCCTAGTGAAATGAAGGGGCGTGCACATCTCACTGGCCTCTGTTTACTTACCCTCTGGCTAACTGGAATGAGTTCCCAGGCAAATGTATCCATTTGGGAAAGAGCTAGGATTAGGAAGGCTCTTTCTACAGGCACGGTGGGAAAGAGTCAGAGAGCTACATGCCTGAGGCATCTTTCCTCCTCCCTCGCTCATTGTGTTCCCTAACTTCTAACTCTCTGCCAGGCCAGGCCCTGCTTCTTTTACTTCCAACCCCCCTGACCCCTCGTCTTCCACCTACTCCCCGCTCTATTATGCCTTCTCCTTTTTTGCTCTCTTCTATGGCCCTTTGAAAAGGAGTGCAGGCCTAGCTAAGGCTCATGAAGGAAATCTACCAACAAAAGAAACTTTCCTCGCTTATGGGAGGTGCTGTGAGACGAGTAAGAAGGGCTGAAGGGGTTATTGGGTTGTTGAGTTGGGAAGCATTCTCCCCCAGGGCAAAGAGTGGGAAAGGCTCGCTACAGCAAGAGTCTTTCAAATCTTTCAATTTTGAGAGCAGAGTGTTAACATTCAAAAATCATGAACAAGCAGCAATACGAAAGCATAAAGTAGCAGTGGACAGAAGATTGCCCTGCGCATATCAGTACACCCCAATGACAAAGGCAAAGATTTAACCGACCTGCTTAGCTATTGGTGCCTCAAACCTCACAGTGAGTATCATTTTCCAGTGAAGCAAAACATCCTCTGAATTGGGGTGAAAGAGAGATTTAATGTGCCAAAGGAAGGCAACATGGAAATTCAGTTTCCTGCTCTCTGAGGAAGGCGGGTCGACAGCCCAGTGGGTTAATGCACCTACTGCAGCCTCCTACGTGTAGCCTGCAGGCGACACATTCAGTTGCTGGTGAGATGCTGATACAGGTTTGCTTGCTACGCAGGGGCCGGTGGTCACCTCGCAGCGCCTCGAGAAGGTGTCCTGTTTGGGTCCCCGTGCAAATATCTTATCAACCATGACCCGTAGGTTACACTTTTTCCCCTCGTTTTTTTTCCAGTCAGTGGGGGCCAGAGAGACACGCTTTTCTAGGGGCGTTACCAAGGCCAGAGTGCAGAAAACAAAGGCACAGCTTTTAATAGGAATGCAGGTATTGAAGGGGCATTAGCTGTTGGCTGATCGCAGAGGGCAATGCGTACCCATTTTCAAAAGAGAAAAAAAATGATTTAAAAAAAAGAATTGCCCACGAGATTCCAGACATTGGATTAGAACTCAGGTCTCCAGCATTCCCGGACCAAGCACTTACCACTTGAGCCACTGGTGCTGTGCTTCTGAAAGCAGCTTTTGAGCGGATATATCTTTATTCTGCATGCCCCTGTATTGCATTGTGAAACATGTTCACTGGAGAAAATGAGCATAGAACATCTGTCCCCCCTAACTCCACCAAATACCAGCTAACTGCAGTGGTCTAGAGGTTAAGTGCTTGTGTTACAGCGCTGGGGGCCTGGGTTCGAGTCCTGCTTTCGGCACATAAACGTAATAGTTGGGTAAGGTGGAAGAAAGTGAGAGGTGGGACTGCGGAAGCGAGGGAGTGCAGGCTAAAGGAGGAGGTGGGGTAGGCTAAAGGAGCAGGTAGGGCAGATGCATGGGTCCCTGTGGAGAGGAGGCGGGGCTGGCTGAGTCGGGGTAGGACTAGAAGGGCATGGTGTAGGTTCCCTGGTAAAGGGGAGGGAGGGAGGGAGGGAGGGAGGAAGAAAGCATAGAGGAGGGACTCAGGAGGCCGGAAGTGCAGGGTACAAAGGAGCAGGCAGGTTCTGCTAAATGGTAGGGCCGCATGAGAAAAGAAAATGTCCATCCATTCCACCCTCCAATGGGCACCCTTTTGCACCTCCTCCATGGCCCCTTCCCGACCTTAGGACCCTCCTTTACACAGCCCCTCTCCATTCAGGGCCCTCTTACACCGCCCTCGGAGCCCACTTTATCCTCCATTCCCCTCTCGACCTACCAGCCCCTCCTCTTCTCCACAAGGACCCTTTCATCCAGCCCTACCTCGGCCTTTAGCCTGCCCCACCTCCTCCTTTTTTTACCCTGCACTCCCTCTCCCCCACCTCCACAGTCCCACCGCTCTGCTTTCTTCCACCCTCGCTTTACCAGGGAACTCATTACATAACCGCTGAACATTTTGGAAGGAGTGTGGGTACCCACAACTGATTACCCAACTATTCTGTTTATGTGCCGAAAGCAGGACTTGAACCCAGGCCCCCCCAGCGCTGTAACACAAGCACTTAACCTCTAGGCCACTGCAGTTAGCTGGTATTTGGGGGAGCGGGGGGCCAGATGTCCTATCCTCGTTGGCTCCAGTGAACATGTTTCACAATGCAAATGGGTATGCTCACAGGGGCATGCAGGAGAAAGATATATATGCCCAAAAGCTGCTCTCAGAAGCACAGCCACCAGTGGCTCAAGTGGTAAGTGCTTGGTCTTGGAATGCTGGAGGCCTGAGTTCTAATCCAATGTCTGGAATCTCCTGAGCCTTTGAAAAAAAAAAAAAACAACTTTTTTACATTGAAAATGGATATGCATTGCCCTGCACGATCTGCCAACAGCCAATGCCCTTTCAATACCTGCATTCCCACTAACAGTTGTGCCTTTGTTTTCTGCACTCTGGTCTTGGTAATGCCCACACAAAAGCTTGTCTCTCTGGCCCCAATTGACTGGAAACAAAACGAGGGTAAAAGGTGTAATCTACGGTTCATGGTTGATACAATAATTGCCCTGGGACTCAAACAGGACACCTTCTCGAGGTGCTGCGAGGTGACCACCGGCTCCTGCATAGCAAGCAAACCTGTATCAGCATCTCACTGAATGTGTCACCTGCAGGCTACACATAGGAGGCTGCAGTAGGTGCATGAACCCATTGGGCTGTCGACCCTCCTTCCTCTGAGAGCAGGAAACTGAATTTCCATGTTGCCTTCCTTTGGCACATTAGATCTATCTTTCAACCCCATTCCGAGGATGTTTTGCTTCACTGGAAGATGATACTCATTGTGAGTTGTGAGGCACTAATAGCTAAGCAGGTCAGTTAAATCTTTGCCTTTGTCATTGGGGTGTACTGATATGCGCAGGGCAGTCTTCTGCCCTCTGGTACTCTATGCTTTCCTATTGCTGCTTGTTCATGATTCATAAATGTAAACACTCTGCTCTCAAAAGTGAAAGGTTTGCAAGACTCTTGATGTAACGAGCCTTTCCCACTCTTTGCCCTGGGGGTGAGAGGGCTGCTTTCTGCCTTTAACACCCTCAATTCTGGAGCGGCTGGCTCCAGCACTGAGAATAAGGGCCTAATCCTGGGGAGAAACGGGCAGAGCTCTGCGCCCTGCGTCCTCCACGCGTCCCTAACGCTCCCAAACGCGACCACAGCCCTTACGGGCACAGCCCTATGTCCGGTGCAGCCTCTATGGTGCAGCCACCCAGGTAGCTTAGGGTTAGCATATATGCTCTTCGGCATCAGCCTGGCCAACCTGGCCCCGGAGAGTGTCACAGCATGCTCTGTAATCCCCTACTGATGGTGGCCTTGGTGACGATGAACTTGCTGCAATACTGATGCCTTTTTTCCTCCCAGAAGCCCCAGCAGCCTAGTGAAATGAAGGGGCGTGCACATCTCACTGGCCTCTGTTTACTTACCCTCTGGCTAACTGGAATGAGTTCCCAGGCAAATGTATCCATTTGGGAAAGAGCTAGGATTAGGAAGGCTCTTTCTACAGGCACGGTGGGAAAGAGTCAGAGAGCTACATGCCTGAGGCATCTTTCCTCCTCCCTCGCTCATTGTGTTCCCTAACTTCTAACTCTCTGCCAGGCCAGGCCCTGCTTCTTTTACTTCCAACCCCCCTGACCCCTCGTCTTCCACCTACTCCCCGCTCTATTATGCCTTCTCCTTTTTTGCTCTCTTCTATGGCCCTTTGAAAAGGAGTGCAGGCCTAGCTAAGGCTCATGAAGGAAATCTACCAACAAAAGAAACTTTCCTCGCTTATGGGAGGTGCTGTGAGACGAGTAAGAAGGGCTGAAGGGGTTATTGGGTTGTTGAGTTGGGAAGCATTCTCCCCCAGGGCAAAGAGTGGGAAAGGCTCGCTACAGCAAGAGTCTTTCAAATCTTTCAATTTTGAGAGCAGAGTGTTAACATTCAAAAATCATGAACAAGCAGCAATACGAAAGCATAAAGTAGCAGTGGACAGAAGATTGCCCTGCGCATATCAGTACACCCCAATGACAAAGGCAAAGATTTAACCGACCTGCTTAGCTATTGGTGCCTCAAACCTCACAGTGAGTATCATTTTCCAGTGAAGCAAAACATCCTCTGAATTGGGGTGAAAGAGAGATTTAATGTGCCAAAGGAAGGCAACATGGAAATTCAGTTTCCTGCTCTCTGAGGAAGGCGGGTCGACAGCCCAGTGGGTTAATGCACCTACTGCAGCCTCCTACGTGTAGCCTGCAGGCGACACATTCAGTTGCTGGTGAGATGCTGATACAGGTTTGCTTGCTACGCAGGGGCCGGTGGTCACCTCGCAGCGCCTCGAGAAGGTGTCCTGTTTGGGTCCCCGTGCAAATATCTTATCAACCATGACCCGTAGGTTACACTTTTTCCCCTCGTTTTTTTTCCAGTCAGTGGGGGCCAGAGAGACACGCTTTTCTAGGGGCGTTACCAAGGCCAGAGTGCAGAAAACAAAGGCACAGCTTTTAATAGGAATGCAGGTATTGAAGGGGCATTAGCTGTTGGCTGATCGCAGAGGGCAATGCGTACCCATTTTCAAAAGAGAAAAAAAATGATTTAAAAAAAAGAATTGCCCACGAGATTCCAGACATTGGATTAAAACTCAGGTCTCCAGCATTCCCGGACCAAGCACTTACCACTTGAGCCACTGGTGCTGTGCTTCTGAAAGCAGCTTTTGAGCGGATATATCTTTATTCTGCATGCCCCTGTATTGCATTGTGAAACATGTTCACTGGAGAAAATGAGCATAGAACATCTGTCCCCCCTAACTCCACCAAATACCAGCTAACTGCAGTGGTCTAGAGGTTAAGTGCTTGTGTTACAGCGCTGGGGGCCTGGGTTCGAGTCCTGCTTTCGGCACATAAACGTAATAGTTGGGTAAGGTGGAAGAAAGTGAGAGGTGGGACTGCGGAAGCGAGGGAGTGCAGGCTAAAGGAGGAGGTGGGGTAGGCTAAAGGAGCAGGTAGGGCAGATGCATGGGTCCCTGTGGAGAGGAGGCGGGGCTGGCTGAGTCGGGGTAGGACTAGAAGGGCATGGTGTAGGTTCCCTGGTAAAGGGGAGGGAGGGAGGGAGGAAGAAAGCATAGAGGAGGGACTCAGGAGGCCGGAAGTGCAGGGTACAAAGGAGCAGGCAGGTTCTGCTAAATGGTAGGGCCGCATGAGAAAAGAAAATGTCCATCCATTCCACCCTCCAATGGGCACCCTTTTGCACCTCCTCCATGGCCCCTTCCCGACCTTAGGACCCTCCTTTACACAGCCCCTCTCCATTCAGGGCCCTCTTACACCGCCCTCGGAGCCCACTTTATCCTCCATTCCCCTCTCGACCTACCAGCCCCTCCTCTTCTCCACAAGGACCCTTTCATCCAGCCCTACCTCGGCCTTTAGCCTGCCCCACCTCCTCCTTTTTTTACCCTGCACTCCCTCTCCCCCACCTCCACAGTCCCACCGCTCTGCTTTCTTCCACCCTCGCTTTACCAGGGAACTCATTACATAACCGCTGAACATTTTGGAAGGAGTGTGGGTACCCACAACTGATTACCCAACTATTCTGTTTATGTGCCGAAAGCAGGACTTGAACCCAGGCCCCCCAGCGCTGTAACACAAGCACTTAACCTCTAGGCCACTGCAGTTAGCTGGTATTTGGGGGAGCGGGGGGCCAGATGTCCTATCCTCGTTGGCTCCAGTGAACATGTTTCACAATGCAAATGGGTATGCTCACAGGGGCATGCAGGAGAAAGATATATATGCCCAAAAGCTGCTCTCAGAAGCACAGCCACCAGTGGCTCAAGTGGTAAGTGCTTGGTCTTGGAATGCTGGAGGCCTGAGTTCTAATCCAATGTCTGGAATCTCCTGAGCCTTTGAAAAAAAAAAAAAACAACTTTTTTACATTGAAAATGGATATGCATTGCCCTGCACGATCTGCCAACAGCCAATGCCCTTTCAATACCTGCATTCCCACTAACAGTTGTGCCTTTGTTTTCTGCACTCTGGTCTTGGTAATGCCCACACAAAAGCTTGTCTCTCTGGCCCCAATTGACTGGAAACAAAACGAGGGTAAAAGGTGTAATCTACGGTTCATGGTTGATACAATAATTGCCCTGGGACTCAAACAGGACACCTTCTCGAGGTGCTGCGAGGTGACCACCGGCTCCTGCATAGCAAGCAAACCTGTATCAGCATCTCACTGAATGTGTCACCTGCAGGCTACACATAGGAGGCTGCAGTAGGTGCATGAACCCATTGGGCTGTCGACCCTCCTTCCTCTGAGAGCAGGAAACTGAATTTCCATGTTGCCTTCCTTTGGCACATTAGATCTATCTTTCAACCCCATTCCGAGGATGTTTTTCTTCACTGGAAGATGATACTCATTGTGAGTTGTGAGGCACTAATAGCTAAGCAGGTCAGTTAAATCTTTGCCTTTGTCATTGGGGTGTACTGATATGCGCAGGGCAGTCTTCTGCCCTCTGGTACTCTATGCTTTCCTATTGCTGCTTGTTCATGATTCATAAATGTAAACACTCTGCTCTCAAAAGTGAAAGGTTTGCAAGACTCTTGATGTAACGAGCCTTTCCCACTCTTTGCCCTGGGGGTGAGAGGGCTGCTTTCTGCCTTTAACACCCTCAATTCTGGAGCGGCTGGCTCCAGCACTGAGAATAAGGGCCTAATCCTGGGGAGAAACGGGCAGAGCTCTGCGCCCTGCGTCCTCCACGCGTCCCTAACGCTCCCAAACGCGACCACAGCCCTTACGGGCACAGCCCTATGTCCGGTGCAGCCTCTATGGTGCAGCCACCCAGGTAGCTTAGGGTTAGCATATATGCTCTTCGGCATCAGCCTGGCCAACCTGGCCCCGGAGAGTGTCACAGCATGCTCTGTAATCCCCTACTGATGGTGGCCTTGGTGACGATGAACTTGCTGCAATACTGATGCCTTTTTTCCTCCCAGAAGCCCCAGCAGCCTAGTGAAATGAAGGGGCGTGCACATCTCACTGGCCTCTGTTTACTTACCCTCTGGCTAACTGGAATGAGTTCCCAGGCAAATGTATCCATTTGGGAAAGAGCTAGGATTAGGAAGGCTCTTTCTACAGGCACGGTGGGAAAGAGTCAGAGAGCTACATGCCTGAGGCATCTTTCCTCCTCCCTCGCTCATTGTGTTCCCTAACTTCTAACTCTCTGCCAGGCCAGGCCCTGCTTCTTTTACTTCCAACCCCCCTGACCCCTCGTCTTCCACCTACTCCCCGCTCTATTATGCCTTCTCCTTTTTTGCTCTCTTCTATGGCCCTTTGAAAAGGAGTGCAGGCCTAGCTAAGGCTCATGAAGGAAATCTACCAACAAAAGAAACTTTCCTCGCTTATGGGAGGTGCTGTGAGACGAGTAAGAAGGGCTGAAGGGGTTATTGGGTTGTTGAGTTGGGAAGCATTCTCCCCCAGGGCAAAGAGTGGGAAAGGCTCGCTACAGCAAGAGTCTTTCAAATCTTTCAATTTTGAGAGCAGAGTGTTAACATTCAAAAATCATGAACAAGCAGCAATACGAAAGCATAAAGTAGCAGTGGACAGAAGATTGCCCTGCGCATATCAGTACACCCCAATGACAAAGGCAAAGATTTAACCGACCTGCTTAGCTATTGGTGCCTCAAACCTCACAGTGAGTATCATTTTCCAGTGAAGCAAAACATCCTCTGAATTGGGGTGAAAGAGAGATTTAATGTGCCAAAGGAAGGCAACATGGAAATTCAGTTTCCTGCTCTCTGAGGAAGGCGGGTCGACAGCCCAGTGGGTTAATGCACCTACTGCAGCCTCCTACGTGTAGCCTGCAGGCGACACATTCAGTTGCTGGTGAGATGCTGATACAGGTTTGCTTGCTACGCAGGGGCCGGTGGTCACCTCGCAGCGCCTCGAGAAGGTGTCCTGTTTGGGTCCCCGTGCAAATATCTTATCAACCATGACCCGTAGGTTACACTTTTTCCCCTCGTTTTTTTTCCAGTCAGTGGGGGCCAGAGAGACACGCTTTTCTAGGGGCGTTACCAAGGCCAGAGTGCAGAAAACAAAGGCACAGCTTTTAATAGGAATGCAGGTATTGAAGGGGCATTAGCTGTTGGCTGATCGCAGAGGGCAATGCGTACCCATTTTCAAAAGAGAAAAAAAATGATTTAAAAAAAAGAATTGCCCACGAGATTCCAGACATTGGATTAGAACTCAGGTCTCCAGCATTCCCGGACCAAGCACTTACCACTTGAGCCACTGGTGCTGTGCTTCTGAAAGCAGCTTTTGAGCGGATATATCTTTATTCTGCATGCCCCTGTATTGCATTGTGAAACATGTTCACTGGAGAAAATGAGCATAGAACATCTGTCCCCCCTAACTCCACCAAATACCAGCTAACTGCAGTGGTCTAGAGGTTAAGTGCTTGTGTTACAGCGCTGGGGGCCTGGGTTCGAGTCCTGCTTTCGGCACATAAACGTAATAGTTGGGTAAGGTGGAAGAAAGTGAGAGGTGGGACTGCGGAAGCGAGGGAGTGCAGGCTAAAGGAGGAGGTGGGGTAGGCTAAAGGAGCAGGTAGGGCAGATGCATGGGTCCCTGTGGAGAGGAGGCGGGGCTGGCTGAGTCGGGGTAGGACTAGAAGGGCATGGTGTAGGTTCCCTGGTAAAGGGGAGGGAGGGAGGGAGGGAGGAAGAAAGCATAGAGGAGGGACTCAGGAGGCCGGAAGTGCAGGGTACAAAGGAGCAGGCAGGTTCTGCTAAATGGTAGGGCCGCATGAGAAAAGAAAATGTCCATCCATTCCACCCTCCAATGGGCACCCTTTTGCACCTCCTCCATGGCCCCTTCCCGACCTTAGGACCCTCCTTTACACAGCCCCTCTCCATTCAGGGCCCTCTTACACCGCCCTCGGAGCCCACTTTATCCTCCATTCCCCTCTCGACCTACCAGCCCCTCCTCTTCTCCACAAGGACCCTTTCATCCAGCCCTACCTCGGCCTTTAGCCTGCCCCACCTCCTCCTTTTTTTACCCTGCACTCCCTCTCCCCCACCTCCACAGTCCCACCGCTCTGCTTTCTTCCACCCTCGCTTTACCAGGGAACTCATTACATAACCGCTGAACATTTTGGAAGGAGTGTGGGTACCCACAACTGATTACCCAACTATTCTGTTTATGTGCCGAAAGCAGGACTTGAACCCAGGCCCCCCAGCGCTGTAACACAAGCACTTAACCTCTAGGCCACTGCAGTTAGCTGGTATTTGGGGGAGCGGGGGGCCAGATGTCCTATCCTCGTTGGCTCCAGTGAACATGTTTCACAATGCAAATGGGTATGCTCACAGGGGCATGCAGGAGAAAGATATATATGCCCAAAAGCTGCTCTCAGAAGCACAGCCACCAGTGGCTCAAGTGGTAAGTGCTTGGTCTTGGAATGCTGGAGGCCTGAGTTCTAATCCAATGTCTGGAATCTCCTGAGCCTTTGAAAAAAAAAAAAAACAACTTTTTTACATTGAAAATGGATATGCATTGCCCTGCACGATCTGCCAACAGCCAATGCCCTTTCAATACCTGCATTCCCACTAACAGTTGTGCCTTTGTTTTCTGCACTCTGGTCTTGGTAATGCCCACACAAAAGCTTGTCTCTCTGGCCCCAATTGACTGGAAACAAAACGAGGGTAAAAGGTGTAATCTACGGTTCATGGTTGATACAATAATTGCCCTGGGACTCAAACAGGACACCTTCTCGAGGTGCTGCGAGGTGACCACCGGCTCCTGCATAGCAAGCAAACCTGTATCAGCATCTCACTGAATGTGTCACCTGCAGGCTACACATAGGAGGCTGCAGTAGGTGCATGAACCCATTGGGCTGTCGACCCTCCTTCCTCTGAGAGCAGGAAACTGAATTTCCATGTTGCCTTCCTTTGGCACATTAGATCTATCTTTCAACCCCATTCCGAGGATGTTTTGCTTCACTGGAAGATGATACTCATTGTGAGTTGTGAGGCACTAATAGCTAAGCAGGTCAGTTAAATCTTTGCCTTTGTCATTGGGGTGTACTGATATGCGCAGGGCAGTCTTCTGCCCTCTGGTACTCTATGCTTTCCTATTGCTGCTTGTTCATGATTCATAAATGTAAACACTCTGCTCTCAAAAGTGAAAGGTTTGCAAGACTCTTGATGTAACGAGCCTTTCCCACTCTTTGCCCTGGGGGTGAGAGGGCTGCTTTCTGCCTTTAACACCCTCAATTCTGGAGCGGCTGGCTCCAGCACTGAGAATAAGGGCCTAATCCTGGGGAGAAACGGGCAGAGCTCTGCGCCCTGCGTCCTCCACGCGTCCCTAACGCTCCCAAACGCGACCACAGCCCTTACGGGCACAGCCCTATGTCCGGTGCAGCCTCTATGGTGCAGCCACCCAGGTAGCTTAGGGTTAGCATATATGCTCTTCGGCATCAGCCTGGCCAACCTGGCCCCGGAGAGTGTCACAGCATGCTCTGTAATCCCCTACTGATGGTGGCCTTGGTGACGATGAACTTGCTGCAATACTGATGCCTTTTTTCCTCCCAGAAGCCCCAGCAGCCTAGTGAAATGAAGGGGCGTGCACATCTCACTGGCCTCTGTTTACTTACCCTCTGGCTAACTGGAATGAGTTCCCAGGCAAATGTATCCATTTGGGAAAGAGCTAGGATTAGGAAGGCTCTTTCTACAGGCACGGTGGGAAAGAGTCAGAGAGCTACATGCCTGAGGCATCTTTCCTCCTCCCTCGCTCATTGTGTTCCCTAACTTCTAACTCTCTGCCAGGCCAGGCCCTGCTTCTTTTACTTCCAACCCCCCTGACCCCTCGTCTTCCACCTACTCCCCGCTCTATTATGCCTTCTCCTTTTTTGCTCTCTTCTATGGCCCTTTGAAAAGGAGTGCAGGCCTAGCTAAGGCTCATGAAGGAAATCTACCAACAAAAGAAACTTTCCTCGCTTATGGGAGGTGCTGTGAGACGAGTAAGAAGGGCTGAAGGGGTTATTGGGTTGTTGAGTTGGGAAGCATTCTCCCCCAGGGCAAAGAGTGGGAAAGGCTCGCTACAGCAAGAGTCTTTCAAATCTTTCAATTTTGAGAGCAGAGTGTTAACATTCAAAAATCATGAACAAGCAGCAATACGAAAGCATAAAGTAGCAGTGGACAGAAGATTGCCCTGCGCATATCAGTACACCCCAATGACAAAGGCAAAGATTTAACCGACCTGCTTAGCTATTGGTGCCTCAAACCTCACAGTGAGTATCATTTTCCAGTGAAGCAAAACATCCTCTGAATTGGGGTGAAAGAGAGATTTAATGTGCCAAAGGAAGGCAACATGGAAATTCAGTTTCCTGCTCTCTGAGGAAGGCGGGTCGACAGCCCAGTGGGTTAATGCACCTACTGCAGCCTCCTACGTGTAGCCTGCAGGCGACACATTCAGTTGCTGGTGAGATGCTGATACAGGTTTGCTTGCTACGCAGGGGCCGGTGGTCACCTCGCAGCGCCTCGAGAAGGTGTCCTGTTTGGGTCCCCGTGCAAATATCTTATCAACCATGACCCGTAGGTTACACTTTTTCCCCTCGTTTTTTTTCCAGTCAGTGGGGGCCAGAGAGACACGCTTTTCTAGGGGCGTTACCAAGGCCAGAGTGCAGAAAACAAAGGCACAGCTTTTAATAGGAATGCAGGTATTGAAGGGGCATTAGCTGTTGGCTGATCGCAGAGGGCAATGCGTACCCATTTTCAAAAGAGAAAAAAAATGATTTAAAAAAAAGAATTGCCCACGAGATTCCAGACATTGGATTAGAACTCAGGTCTCCAGCATTCCCGGACCAAGCACTTACCACTTGAGCCACTGGTGCTGTGCTTCTGAAAGCAGCTTTTGAGCGGATATATCTTTATTCTGCATGCCCCTGTATTGCATTGTGAAACATGTTCACTGGAGAAAATGAGCATAGAACATCTGTCCCCCCTAACTCCACCAAATACCAGCTAACTGCAGTGGTCTAGAGGTTAAGTGCTTGTGTTACAGCGCTGGGGGCCTGGGTTCGAGTCCTGCTTTCGGCACATAAACGTAATAGTTGGGTAAGGTGGAAGAAAGTGAGAGGTGGGACTGCGGAAGCGAGGGAGTGCAGGCTAAAGGAGGAGGTGGGGTAGGCTAAAGGAGCAGGTAGGGCAGATGCATGGGTCCCTGTGGAGAGGAGGCGGGGCTGGCTGAGTCGGGGTAGGACTAGAAGGGCATGGTGTAGGTTCCCTGGTAAAGGGGAGGGAGGGAGGGAGGAAGAAAGCATAGAGGAGGGACTCAGGAGGCCGGAAGTGCAGGGTACAAAGGAGCAGGCAGGTTCTGCTAAATGGTAGGGCCGCATGAGAAAAGAAAATGTCCATCCATTCCACCCTCCAATGGGCACCCTTTTGCACCTCCTCCATGGCCCCTTCCCGACCTTAGGACCCTCCTTTACACAGCCCCTCTCCATTCAGGGCCCTCTTACACCGCCCTCGGAGCCCACTTTATCCTCCATTCCCCTCTCGACCTACCAGCCCCTCCTCTTCTCCACAAGGACCCTTTCATCCAGCCCTACCTCGGCCTTTAGCCTGCCCCACCTCCTCCTTTTTTTACCCTGCACTCCCTCTCCCCCACCTCCACAGTCCCACCGCTCTGCTTTCTTCCACCCTCGCTTTACCAGGGAACTCATTACATAACCGCTGAACATTTTGGAAGGAGTGTGGGTACCCACAACTGATTACCCAACTATTCTGTTTATGTGCCGAAAGCAGGACTTGAACCCAGGCCCCCCAGCGCTGTAACACAAGCACTTAACCTCTAGGCCACTGCAGTTAGCTGGTATTTGGGGGAGCGGGGGGCCAGATGTCCTATCCTCGTTGGCTCCAGTGAACATGTTTCACAATGCAAATGGGTATGCTCACAGGGGCATGCAGGAGAAAGATATATATGCCCAAAAGCTGCTCTCAGAAGCACAGCCACCAGTGGCTCAAGTGGTAAGTGCTTGGTCTTGGAATGCTGGAGGCCTGAGTTCTAATCCAATGTCTGGAATCTCCTGAGCCTTTGAAAAAAAAAAAAAACAACTTTTTTACATTGAAAATGGATATGCATTGCCCTGCACGATCTGCCAACAGCCAATGCCCTTTCAATACCTGCATTCCCACTAACAGTTGTGCCTTTGTTTTCTGCACTCTGGTCTTGGTAATGCCCACACAAAAGCTTGTCTCTCTGGCCCCAATTGACTGGAAACAAAACGAGGGTAAAAGGTGTAATCTACGGTTCATGGTTGATACAATAATTGCCCTGGGACTCAAACAGGACACCTTCTCGAGGTGCTGCGAGGTGACCACCGGCTCCTGCATAGCAAGCAAACCTGTATCAGCATCTCACTGAATGTGTCACCTGCAGGCTACACATAGGAGGCTGCAGTAGGTGCATGAACCCATTGGGCTGTCGACCCTCCTTCCTCTGAGAGCAGGAAACTGAATTTCCATGTTGCCTTCCTTTGGCACATTAGATCTATCTTTCAACCCCATTCCGAGGATGTTTTGCTTCACTGGAAGATGATACTCATTGTGAGTTGTGAGGCACTAATAGCTAAGCAGGTCAGTTAAATCTTTGCCTTTGTCATTGGGGTGTACTGATATGCGCAGGGCAGTCTTCTGCCCTCTGGTACTCTATGCTTTCCTATTGCTGCTTGTTCATGATTCATAAATGTAAACACTCTGCTCTCAAAAGTGAAAGGTTTGCAAGACTCTTGATGTAACGAGCCTTTCCCACTCTTTGCCCTGGGGGTGAGAGGGCTGCTTTCTGCCTTTAACACCCTCAATTCTGGAGCGGCTGGCTCCAGCACTGAGAATAAGGGCCTAATCCTGGGGAGAAACGGGCAGAGCTCTGCGCCCTGCGTCCTCCACTCGTCCCTAACGCTCCCAAACGCGACCACAGCCCTTACGGGCACAGCCCTATGTCCGGTGCAGCCTCTATGGTGCAGCCACCCAGGTAGCTTAGGGTTAGCATATATGCTCTTCGGCATCAGCCTGGCCAACCTGGCCCCGGAGAGTGTCACAGCATGCTCTGTAATCCCCTACTGATGGTGGCCTTGGTGACGATGAACTTGCTGCAATACTGATGCCTTTTTTCCTCCCAGAAGCCCCAGCAGCCTAGTGAAATGAAGGGGCGTGCACATCTCACTGGCCTCTGTTTACTTACCCTCTGGCTAACTGGAATGAGTTCCCAGGCAAATGTATCCATTTGGGAAAGAGCTAGGATTAGGAAGGCTCTTTCTACAGGCACGGTGGGAAAGAGTCAGAGAGCTACATGCCTGAGGCATCTTTCCTCCTCCCTCGCTCATTGTGTTCCCTAACTTCTAACTCTCTGCCAGGCCAGGCCCTGCTTCTTTTACTTCCAACCCCCCTGACCCCTCGTCTTCCACCTACTCCCCGCTCTATTATGCCTTCTCCTTTTTTGCTCTCTTCTATGGCCCTTTGAAAAGGAGTGCAGGCCTAGCTAAGGCTCATGAAGGAAATCTACCAACAAAAGAAACTTTCCTCGCTTATGGGAGGTGCTGTGAGACGAGTAAGAAGGGCTGAAGGGGTTATTGGGTTGTTGAGTTGGGAAGCATTCTCCCCCAGGGCAAAGAGTGGGAAAGGCTCGCTACAGCAAGAGTCTTTCAAATCTTTCAATTTTGAGAGCAGAGTGTTAACATTCAAAAATCATGAACAAGCAGCAATACGAAAGCATAAAGTAGCAGTGGACAGAAGATTGCCCTGCGCATATCAGTACACCCCAATGACAAAGGCAAAGATTTAACCGACCTGCTTAGCTATTGGTGCCTCAAACCTCACAGTGAGTATCATTTTCCAGTGAAGCAAAACATCCTCTGAATTGGGGTGAAAGAGAGATTTAATGTGCCAAAGGAAGGCAACATGGAAATTCAGTTTCCTGCTCTCTGAGGAAGGCGGGTCGACAGCCCAGTGGGTTAATGCACCTACTGCAGCCTCCTACGTGTAGCCTGCAGGCGACACATTCAGTTGCTGGTGAGATGCTGATACAGGTTTGCTTGCTACGCAGGGGCCGGTGGTCACCTCGCAGCGCCTCGAGAAGGTGTCCTGTTTGGGTCCCCGTGCAAATATCTTATCAACCATGACCCGTAGGTTACACTTTTTCCCCTCGTTTTTTTTCCAGTCAGTGGGGGCCAGAGAGACACGCTTTTCTAGGGGCGTTACCAAGGCCAGAGTGCAGAAAACAAAGGCACAGCTTTTAATAGGAATGCAGGTATTGAAGGGGCATTAGCTGTTGGCTGATCGCAGAGGGCAATGCGTACCCATTTTCAAAAGAGAAAAAAAATGATTTAAAAAAAAGAATTGCCCACGAGATTCCAGACATTGGATTAGAACTCAGGTCTCCAGCATTCCCGGACCAAGCACTTACCACTTGAGCCACTGGTGCTGTGCTTCTGAAAGCAGCTTTTGAGCGGATATATCTTTATTCTGCATGCCCCTGTATTGCATTGTGAAACATGTTCACTGGAGAAAATGAGCATAGAACATCTGTCCCCCCTAACTCCACCAAATACCAGCTAACTGCAGTGGTCTAGAGGTTAAGTGCTTGTGTTACAGCGCTGGGGGCCTGGGTTCGAGTCCTGCTTTCGGCACATAAACGTAATAGTTGGGTAAGGTGGAAGAAAGTGAGAGGTGGGACTGCGGAAGCGAGGGAGTGCAGGCTAAAGGAGGAGGTGGGGTAGGCTAAAGGAGCAGGTAGGGCAGATGCATGGGTCCCTGTGGAGAGGAGGCGGGGCTGGCTGAGTCGGGGTAGGACTAGAAGGGCATGGTGTAGGTTCCCTGGTAAAGGGGAGGGAGGGAGGAAGAAAGCATAGAGGAGGGACTCAGGAGGCCGGAAGTGCAGGGTACAAAGGAGCAGGCAGGTTCTGCTAAATGGTAGGGCCGCATGAGAAAAGAAAATGTCCATCCATTCCACCCTCCAATGGGCACCCTTTTGCACCTCCTCCATGGCCCCTTCCCGACCTTAGGACCCTCCTTTACACAGCCCCTCTCCATTCAGGGCCCTCTTACACCGCCCTCGGAGCCCACTTTATCCTCCATTCCCCTCTCGACCTACCAGCCCCTCCTCTTCTCCACAAGGACCCTTTCATCCAGCCCTACCTCGGCCTTTAGCCTGCCCCACCTCCTCCTTTTTTTACCCTGCACTCCCTCTCCCCCACCTCCACAGTCCCACCGCTCTGCTTTCTTCCACCCTCGCTTTACCAGGGAACTCATTACATAACCGCTGAACATTTTGGAAGGAGTGTGGGTACCCACAACTGATTACCCAACTATTCTGTTTATGTGCCGAAAGCAGGACTTGAACCCAGGCCCCCCAGCGCTGTAACACAAGCACTTAACCTCTAGGCCACTGCAGTTAGCTGGTATTTGGGGGAGCGGGGGGCCAGATGTCCTATCCTCGTTGGCTCCAGTGAACATGTTTCACAATGCAAATGGGTATGCTCACAGGGGCATGCAGGAGAAAGATATATATGCCCAAAAGCTGCTCTCAGAAGCACAGCCACCAGTGGCTCAAGTGGTAAGTGCTTGGTCTTGGAATGCTGGAGGCCTGAGTTCTAATCCAATGTCTGGAATCTCCTGAGCCTTTGAAAAAAAAAAAAAACAACTTTTTTACATTGAAAATGGATATGCATTGCCCTGCACGATCTGCCAACAGCCAATGCCCTTTCAATACCTGCATTCCCACTAACAGTTGTGCCTTTGTTTTCTGCACTCTGGTCTTGGTAATGCCCACACAAAAGCTTGTCTCTCTGGCCCCAATTGACTGGAAACAAAACGAGGGTAAAAGGTGTAATCTACGGTTCATGGTTGATACAATAATTGCCCTGGGACTCAAACAGGACACCTTCTCGAGGTGCTGCGAGGTGACCACCGGCTCCTGCATAGCAAGCAAACCTGTATCAGCATCTCACTGAATGTGTCACCTGCAGGCTACACATAGGAGGCTGCAGTAGGTGCATGAACCCATTGGGCTGTCGACCCTCCTTCCTCTGAGAGCAGGAAACTGAATTTCCATGTTGCCTTCCTTTGGCACATTAGATCTATCTTTCAACCCCATTCCGAGGATGTTTTGCTTCACTGGAAGATGATACTCATTGTGAGTTGTGAGGCACTAATAGCTAAGCAGGTCAGTTAAATCTTTGCCTTTGTCATTGGGGTGTACTGATATGCGCAGGGCAGTCTTCTGCCCTCTGGTACTCTATGCTTTCCTATTGCTGCTTGTTCATGATTCATAAATGTAAACACTCTGCTCTCAAAAGTGAAAGGTTTGCAAGACTCTTGATGTAACGAGCCTTTCCCACTCTTTGCCCTGGGGGTGAGAGGGCTGCTTTCTGCCTTTAACACCCTCAATTCTGGAGCGGCTGGCTCCAGCACTGAGAATAAGGGCCTAATCCTGGGGAGAAACGGGCAGAGCTCTGCGCCCTGCGTCCTCCACGCGTCCCTAACGCTCCCAAACGCGACCACAGCCCTTACGGGCACAGCCCTATGTCCGGTGCAGCCTCTATGGTGCAGCCACCCAGGTAGCTTAGGGTTAGCATATATGCTCTTCGGCATCAGCCTGGCCAACCTGGCCCCGGAGAGTGTCACAGCATGCTCTGTAATCCCCTACTGATGGTGGCCTTGGTGACGATGAACTTGCTGCAATACTGATGCCTTTTTTCCTCCCAGAAGCCCCAGCAGCCTAGTGAAATGAAGGGGCGTGCACATCTCACTGGCCTCTGTTTACCCTCTGGCTAACTGGAATGAGTTCCCAGGCAAATGTATCCATTTGGGAAAGAGCTAGGATTAGGAAGGCTCTTTCTACAGGCACGGTGGGAAAGAGTCAGAGAGCTACATGCCTGAGGCATCTTTCCTCCTCCCTCGCTCATTGTGTTCCCTAACTTCTAACTCTCTGCCAGGCCAGGCCCTGCTTCTTTTACTTCCAACCCCCCTGACCCCTCGTCTTCCACCTACTCCCCGCTCTATTATGCCTTCTCCTTTTTTGCTCTCTTCTATGGCCCTTTGAAAAGGAGTGCAGGCCTAGCTAAGGCTCATGAAGGAAATCTACCAACAAAAGAAACTTTCCTCGCTTATGGGAGGTGCTGTGAGACGAGTAAGAAGGGCTGAAGGGGTTATTGGGTTGTTGAGTTGGGAAGCATTCTCCCCCAGGGCAAAGAGTGGGAAAGGCTCGCTACAGCAAGAGTCTTTCAAATCTTTCAATTTTGAGAGCAGAGTGTTAACATTCAAAAATCATGAACAAGCAGCAATACGAAAGCATAAAGTAGCAGTGGACAGAAGATTGCCCTGCGCATATCAGTACACCCCAATGACAAAGGCAAAGATTTAACCGACCTGCTTAGCTATTGGTGCCTCAAACCTCACAGTGAGTATCATTTTCCAGTGAAGCAAAACATCCTCTGAATTGGGGTGAAAGAGAGATTTAATGTGCCAAAGGAAGGCAACATGGAAATTCAGTTTCCTGCTCTCTGAGGAAGGCGGGTCGACAGCCCAGTGGGTTAATGCACCTACTGCAGCCTCCTACGTGTAGCCTGCAGGCGACACATTCAGTTGCTGGTGAGATGCTGATACAGGTTTGCTTGCTACGCAGGGGCCGGTGGTCACCTCGCAGCGCCTCGAGAAGGTGTCCTGTTTGGGTCCCCGTGCAAATATCTTATCAACCATGACCCGTAGGTTACACTTTTTCCCCTCGTTTTTTTTCCAGTCAGTGGGGGCCAGAGAGACACGCTTTTCTAGGGGCGTTACCAAGGCCAGAGTGCAGAAAACAAAGGCACAGCTTTTAATAGGAATGCAGGTATTGAAGGGGCATTAGCTGTTGGCTGATCGCAGAGGGCAATGCGTACCCATTTTCAAAAGAGAAAAAAAATGATTTAAAAAAAAGAATTGCCCACGAGATTCCAGACATTGGATTAGAACTCAGGTCTCCAGCATTCCCGGACCAAGCACTTACCACTTGAGCCACTGGTGCTGTGCTTCTGAAAGCAGCTTTTGAGCGGATATATCTTTATTCTGCATGCCCCTGTATTGCATTGTGAAACATGTTCACTGGAGAAAATGAGCATAGAACATCTGTCCCCCCTAACTCCACCAAATACCAGCTAACTGCAGTGGTCTAGAGGTTAAGTGCTTGTGTTACAGCGCTGGGGGCCTGGGTTCGAGTCCTGCTTTCGGCACATAAACGTAATAGTTGGGTAAGGTGGAAGAAAGTGAGAGGTGGGACTGCGGAAGCGAGGGAGTGCAGGCTAAAGGAGGAGGTGGGGTAGGCTAAAGGAGCAGGTAGGGCAGATGCATGGGTCCCTGTGGAGAGGAGGCGGGGCTGGCTGAGTCGGGGTAGGACTAGAAGGGCATGGTGTAGGTTCCCTGGTAAAGGGGAGGGAGGGAGGGAGGAAGAAAGCATAGAGGAGGGACTCAGGAGGCCGGAAGTGCAGGGTACAAAGGAGCAGGCAGGTTCTGCTAAATGGTAGGGCCGCATGAGAAAAGAAAATGTCCATCCATTCCACCCTCCAATGGGCACCCTTTTGCACCTCCTCCATGGCCCCTTCCCGACCTTAGGACCCTCCTTTACACAGCCCCTCTCCATTCAGGGCCCTCTTACACCGCCCTCGGAGCCCACTTTATCCTCCATTCCCCTCTCGACCTACCAGCCCCTCCTCTTCTCCACAAGGACCCTTTCATCCAGCCCTACCTCGGCCTTTAGCCTGCCCCACCTCCTCCTTTTTTTACCCTGCACTCCCTCTCCCCCACCTCCACAGTCCCACCGCTCTGCTTTCTTCCACCCTCGCTTTACCAGGGAACTCATTACATAACCGCTGAACATTTTGGAAGGAGTGTGGGTACCCACAACTGATTACCCAACTATTCTGTTTATGTGCCGAAAGCAGGACTTGAACCCAGGCCCCCCAGCGCTGTAACACAAGCACTTAACCTCTAGGCCACTGCAGTTAGCTGGTATTTGGGGGAGCGGGGGGCCAGATGTCCTATCCTCGTTGGCTCCAGTGAACATGTTTCACAATGCAAATGGGTATGCTCACAGGGGCATGCAGGAGAAAGATATATATGCCCAAAAGCTGCTCTCAGAAGCACAGCCACCAGTGGCTCAAGTGGTAAGTGCTTGGTCTTGGAATGCTGGAGGCCTGAGTTCTAATCCAATGTCTGGAATCTCCTGAGCCTTTGAAAAAAAAAAAAAACAACTTTTTTACATTGAAAATGGATATGCATTGCCCTGCACGATCTGCCAACAGCCAATGCCCTTTCAATACCTGCATTCCCACTAACAGTTGTGCCTTTGTTTTCTGCACTCTGGTCTTGGTAATGCCCACACAAAAGCTTGTCTCTCTGGCCCCAATTGACTGGAAACAAAACGAGGGTAAAAGGTGTAATCTACGGTTCATGGTTGATACAATAATTGCCCTGGGACTCAAACAGGACACCTTCTCGAGGTGCTGCGAGGTGACCACCGGCTCCTGCATAGCAAGCAAACCTGTATCAGCATCTCACTGAATGTGTCACCTGCAGGCTACACATAGGAGGCTGCAGTAGGTGCATGAACCCATTGGGCTGTCGACCCTCCTTCCTCTGAGAGCAGGAAACTGAATTTCCATGTTGCCTTCCTTTGGCACATTAGATCTATCTTTCAACCCCATTCCGAGGATGTTTTGCTTCACTGGAAGATGATACTCATTGTGAGTTGTGAGGCACTAATAGCTAAGCAGGTCAGTTAAATCTTTGCCTTTGTCATTGGGGTGTACTGATATGCGCAGGGCAGTCTTCTGCCCTCTGGTACTCTATGCTTTCCTATTGCTGCTTGTTCATGATTCATAAATGTAAACACTCTGCTCTCAAAAGTGAAAGGTTTGCAAGACTCTTGATGTAACGAGCCTTTCCCACTCTTTGCCCTGGGGGTGAGAGGGCTGCTTTCTGCCTTTAACACCCTCAATTCTGGAGCGGCTGGCTCCAGCACTGAGAATAAGGGCCTAATCCTGGGGAGAAACGGGCAGAGCTCTGCGCCCTGCGTCCTCCACTCGTCCCTAACGCTCCCAAACGCGACCACAGCCCTTACGGGCACAGCCCTATGTCCGGTGCAGCCTCTATGGTGCAGCCACCCAGGTAGCTTAGGGTTAGCATATATGCTCTTCGGCATCAGCCTGGCCAACCTGGCCCCGGAGAGTGTCACAGCATGCTCTGTAATCCCCTACTGATGGTGGCCTTGGTGACGATGAACTTGCTGCAATACTGATGCCTTTTTTCCTCCCAGAAGCCCCAGCAGCCTAGTGAAATGAAGGGGCGTGCACATCTCACTGGCCTCTGTTTACTTACCCTCTGGCTAACTGGAATGAGTTCCCAGGCAAATGTATCCATTTGGGAAAGAGCTAGGATTAGGAAGGCTCTTTCTACAGGCACGGTGGGAAAGAGTCAGAGAGCTACATGCCTGAGGCATCTTTCCTCCTCCCTCGCTCATTGTGTTCCCTAACTTCTAACTCTCTGCCAGGCCAGGCCCTGCTTCTTTTACTTCCAACCCCCCTGACCCCTCGTCTTCCACCTACTCCCCGCTCTATTATGCCTTCTCCTTTTTTGCTCTCTTCTATGGCCCTTTGAAAAGGAGTGCAGGCCTAGCTAAGGCTCATGAAGGAAATCTACCAACAAAAGAAACTTTCCTCGCTTATGGGAGGTGCTGTGAGACGAGTAAGAAGGGCTGAAGGGGTTATTGGGTTGTTGAGTTGGGAAGCATTCTCCCCCAGGGCAAAGAGTGGGAAAGGCTCGCTACAGCAAGAGTCTTTCAAATCTTTCAATTTTGAGAGCAGAGTGTTAACATTCAAAAATCATGAACAAGCAGCAATACGAAAGCATAAAGTAGCAGTGGACAGAAGATTGCCCTGCGCATATCAGTACACCCCAATGACAAAGGCAAAGATTTAACCGACCTGCTTAGCTATTGGTGCCTCAAACCTCACAGTGAGTATCATTTTCCAGTGAAGCAAAACATCCTCTGAATTGGGGTGAAAGAGAGATTTAATGTGCCAAAGGAAGGCAACATGGAAATTCAGTTTCCTGCTCTCTGAGGAAGGCGGGTCGACAGCCCAGTGGGTTAATGCACCTACTGCAGCCTCCTACGTGTAGCCTGCAGGCGACACATTCAGTTGCTGGTGAGATGCTGATACAGGTTTGCTTGCTACGCAGGGGCCGGTGGTCACCTCGCAGCGCCTCGAGAAGGTGTCCTGTTTGGGTCCCCGTGCAAATATCTTATCAACCATGACCCGTAGGTTACACTTTTTCCCCTCGTTTTTTTTCCAGTCAGTGGGGGCCAGAGAGACACGCTTTTCTAGGGGCGTTACCAAGGCCAGAGTGCAGAAAACAAAGGCACAGCTTTTAATAGGAATGCAGGTATTGAAGGGGCATTAGCTGTTGGCTGATCGCAGAGGGCAATGCGTACCCATTTTCAAAAGAGAAAAAAAATGATTTAAAAAAAAGAATTGCCCACGAGATTCCAGACATTGGATTAGAACTCAGGTCTCCAGCATTCCCGGACCAAGCACTTACCACTTGAGCCACTGGTGCTGTGCTTCTGAAAGCAGCTTTTGAGCGGATATATCTTTATTCTGCATGCCCCTGTATTGCATTGTGAAACATGTTCACTGGAGAAAATGAGCATAGAACATCTGTCCCCCCTAACTCCACCAAATACCAGCTAACTGCAGTGGTCTAGAGGTTAAGTGCTTGTGTTACAGCGCTGGGGGCCTGGGTTCGAGTCCTGCTTTCGGCACATAAACGTAATAGTTGGGTAAGGTGGAAGAAAGTGAGAGGTGGGACTGCGGAAGCGAGGGAGTGCAGGCTAAAGGAGGAGGTGGGGTAGGCTAAAGGAGCAGGTAGGGCAGATGCATGGGTCCCTGTGGAGAGGAGGCGGGGCTGGCTGAGTCGGGGTAGGACTAGAAGGGCATGGTGTAGGTTCCCTGGTAAAGGGGAGGGAGGGAGGAAGAAAGCATAGAGGAGGGACTCAGGAGGCCGGAAGTGCAGGGTACAAAGGAGCAGGCAGGTTCTGCTAAATGGTAGGGCCGCATGAGAAAAGAAAATGTCCATCCATTCCACCCTCCAATGGGCACCCTTTTGCACCTCCTCCATGGCCCCTTCCCGACCTTAGGACCCTCCTTTACACAGCCCCTCTCCATTCAGGGCCCTCTTACACCGCCCTCGGAGCCCACTTTATCCTCCATTCCCCTCTCGACCTACCAGCCCCTCCTCTTCTCCACAAGGACCCTTTCATCCAGCCCTACCTCGGCCTTTAGCCTGCCCCACCTCCTCCTTTTTTTACCCTGCACTCCCTCTCCCCCACCTCCACAGTCCCACCGCTCTGCTTTCTTCCACCCTCGCTTTACCAGGGAACTCATTACATAACCGCTGAACATTTTGGAAGGAGTGTGGGTACCCACAACTGATTACCCAACTATTCTGTTTATGTGCCGAAAGCAGGACTTGAACCCAGGCCCCCCAGCGCTGTAACACAAGCACTTAACCTCTAGGCCACTGCAGTTAGCTGGTATTTGGGGGAGCGGGGGGCCAGATGTCCTATCCTCGTTGGCTCCAGTGAACATGTTTCACAATGCAAATGGGTATGCTCACAGGGGCATGCAGGAGAAAGATATATATGCCCAAAAGCTGCTCTCAGAAGCACAGCCACCAGTGGCTCAAGTGGTAAGTGCTTGGTCTTGGAATGCTGGAGGCCTGAGTTCTAATCCAATGTCTGGAATCTCCTGAGCCTTTGAAAAAAAAAAAAAACAACTTTTTTACATTGAAAATGGATATGCATTGCCCTGCACGATCTGCCAACAGCCAATGCCCTTTCAATACCTGCATTCCCACTAACAGTTGTGCCTTTGTTTTCTGCACTCTGGTCTTGGTAATGCCCACACAAAAGCTTGTCTCTCTGGCCCCAATTGACTGGAAACAAAACGAGGGTAAAAGGTGTAATCTACGGTTCATGGTTGATACAATAATTGCCCTGGGACTCAAACAGGACACCTTCTCGAGGTGCTGCGAGGTGACCACCGGCTCCTGCATAGCAAGCAAACCTGTATCAGCATCTCACTGAATGTGTCACCTGCAGGCTACACATAGGAGGCTGCAGTAGGTGCATGAACCCATTGGGCTGTCGACCCTCCTTCCTCTGAGAGCAGGAAACTGAATTTCCATGTTGCCTTCCTTTGGCACATTAGATCTATCTTTCAACCCCATTCCGAGGATGTTTTGCTTCACTGGAAGATGATACTCATTGTGAGTTGTGAGGCACTAATAGCTAAGCAGGTCAGTTAAATCTTTGCCTTTGTCATTGGGGTGTACTGATATGCGCAGGGCAGTCTTCTGCCCTCTGGTACTCTATGCTTTCCTATTGCTGCTTGTTCATGATTCATAAATGTAAACACTCTGCTCTCAAAAGTGAAAGGTTTGCAAGACTCTTGATGTAACGAGCCTTTCCCACTCTTTGCCCTGGGGGTGAGAGGGCTGCTTTCTGCCTTTAACACCCTCAATTCTGGAGCGGCTGGCTCCAGCACTGAGAATAAGGGCCTAATCCTGGGGAGAAACGGGCAGAGCTCTGCGCCCTGCGTCCTCCACGCGTCCCTAACGCTCCCAAACGCGACCACAGCCCTTACGGGCACAGCCCTATGTCCGGTGCAGCCTCTATGGTGCAGCCACCCAGGTAGCTTAGGGTTAGCATATATGCTCTTCGGCATCAGCCTGGCCAACCTGGCCCCGGAGAGTGTCACAGCATGCTCTGTAATCCCCTACTGATGGTGGCCTTGGTGACGATGAACTTGCTGCAATACTGATGCCTTTTTTCCTCCCAGAAGCCCCAGCAGCCTAGTGAAATGAAGGGGCGTGCACATCTCACTGGCCTCTGTTTACCCTCTGGCTAACTGGAATGAGTTCCCAGGCAAATGTATCCATTTGGGAAAGAGCTAGGATTAGGAAGGCTCTTTCTACAGGCACGGTGGGAAAGAGTCAGAGAGCTACATGCCTGAGGCATCTTTCCTCCTCCCTCGCTCATTGTGTTCCCTAACTTCTAACTCTCTGCCAGGCCAGGCCCTGCTTCTTTTACTTCCAACCCCCCTGACCCCTCGTCTTCCACCTACTCCCCGCTCTATTATGCCTTCTCCTTTTTTGCTCTCTTCTATGGCCCTTTGAAAAGGAGTGCAGGCCTAGCTAAGGCTCATGAAGGAAATCTACCAACAAAAGAAACTTTCCTCGCTTATGGGAGGTGCTGTGAGACGAGTAAGAAGGGCTGAAGGGGTTATTGGGTTGTTGAGTTGGGAAGCATTCTCCCCCAGGGCAAAGAGTGGGAAAGGCTCGCTACAGCAAGAGTCTTTCAAATCTTTCAATTTTGAGAGCAGAGTGTTAACATTCAAAAATCATGAACAAGCAGCAATACGAAAGCATAAAGTAGCAGTGGACAGAAGATTGCCCTGCGCATATCAGTACACCCCAATGACAAAGGCAAAGATTTAACCGACCTGCTTAGCTATTGGTGCCTCAAACCTCACAGTGAGTATCATTTTCCAGTGAAGCAAAACATCCTCTGAATTGGGGTGAAAGAGAGATTTAATGTGCCAAAGGAAGGCAACATGGAAATTCAGTTTCCTGCTCTCTGAGGAAGGCGGGTCGACAGCCCAGTGGGTTAATGCACCTACTGCAGCCTCCTACGTGTAGCCTGCAGGCGACACATTCAGTTGCTGGTGAGATGCTGATACAGGTTTGCTTGCTACGCAGGGGCCGGTGGTCACCTCGCAGCGCCTCGAGAAGGTGTCCTGTTTGGGTCCCCGTGCAAATATCTTATCAACCATGACCCGTAGGTTACACTTTTTCCCCTCGTTTTTTTTCCAGTCAGTGGGGGCCAGAGAGACACGCTTTTCTAGGGGCGTTACCAAGGCCAGAGTGCAGAAAACAAAGGCACAGCTTTTAATAGGAATGCAGGTATTGAAGGGGCATTAGCTGTTGGCTGATCGCAGAGGGCAATGCGTACCCATTTTCAAAAGAGAAAAAAAATGATTTAAAAAAAAGAATTGCCCACGAGATTCCAGACATTGGATTAGAACTCAGGTCTCCAGCATTCCCGGACCAAGCACTTACCACTTGAGCCACTGGTGCTGTGCTTCTGAAAGCAGCTTTTGAGCGGATATATCTTTATTCTGCATGCCCCTGTATTGCATTGTGAAACATGTTCACTGGAGAAAATGAGCATAGAACATCTGTCCCCCCTAACTCCACCAAATACCAGCTAACTGCAGTGGTCTAGAGGTTAAGTGCTTGTGTTACAGCGCTGGGGGCCTGGGTTCGAGTCCTGCTTTCGGCACATAAACGTAATAGTTGGGTAAGGTGGAAGAAAGTGAGAGGTGGGACTGCGGAAGCGAGGGAGTGCAGGCTAAAGGAGGAGGTGGGGTAGGCTAAAGGAGCAGGTAGGGCAGATGCATGGGTCCCTGTGGAGAGGAGGCGGGGCTGGCTGAGTCGGGGTAGGACTAGAAGGGCATGGTGTAGGTTCCCTGGTAAAGGGGAGGGAGGGAGGGAGGAAGAAAGCATAGAGGAGGGACTCAGGAGGCCGGAAGTGCAGGGTACAAAGGAGCAGGCAGGTTCTGCTAAATGGTAGGGCCGCATGAGAAAAGAAAATGTCCATCCATTCCACCCTCCAATGGGCACCCTTTTGCACCTCCTCCATGGCCCCTTCCCGACCTTAGGACCCTCCTTTACACAGCCCCTCTCCATTCAGGGCCCTCTTACACCGCCCTCGGAGCCCACTTTATCCTCCATTCCCCTCTCGACCTACCAGCCCCTCCTCTTCTCCACAAGGACCCTTTCATCCAGCCCTACCTCGGCCTTTAGCCTGCCCCACCTCCTCCTTTTTTTACCCTGCACTCCCTCTCCCCCACCTCCACAGTCCCACCGCTCTGCTTTCTTCCACCCTCGCTTTACCAGGGAACTCATTACATAACCGCTGAACATTTTGGAAGGAGTGTGGGTACCCACAACTGATTACCCAACTATTCTGTTTATGTGCCGAAAGCAGGACTTGAACCCAGGCCCCCCAGCGCTGTAACACAAGCACTTAACCTCTAGGCCACTGCAGTTAGCTGGTATTTGGGGGAGCGGGGGGCCAGATGTCCTATCCTCGTTGGCTCCAGTGAACATGTTTCACAATGCAAATGGGTATGCTCACAGGGGCATGCAGGAGAAAGATATATATGCCCAAAAGCTGCTCTCAGAAGCACAGCCACCAGTGGCTCAAGTGGTAAGTGCTTGGTCTTGGAATGCTGGAGGCCTGAGTTCTAATCCAATGTCTGGAATCTCCTGAGCCTTTGAAAAAAAAAAAAAACAACTTTTTTACATTGAAAATGGATATGCATTGCCCTGCACGATCTGCCAACAGCCAATGCCCTTTCAATACCTGCATTCCCACTAACAGTTGTGCCTTTGTTTTCTGCACTCTGGTCTTGGTAATGCCCACACAAAAGCTTGTCTCTCTGGCCCCAATTGACTGGAAACAAAACGAGGGTAAAAGGTGTAATCTACGGTTCATGGTTGATACAATAATTGCCCTGGGACTCAAACAGGACACCTTCTCGAGGTGCTGCGAGGTGACCACCGGCTCCTGCATAGCAAGCAAACCTGTATCAGCATCTCACTGAATGTGTCACCTGCAGGCTACACATAGGAGGCTGCAGTAGGTGCATGAACCCATTGGGCTGTCGACCCTCCTTCCTCTGAGAGCAGGAAACTGAATTTCCATGTTGCCTTCCTTTGGCACATTAGATCTATCTTTCAACCCCATTCCGAGGATGTTTTGCTTCACTGGAAGATGATACTCATTGTGAGTTGTGAGGCACTAATAGCTAAGCAGGTCAGTTAAATCTTTGCCTTTGTCATTGGGGTGTACTGATATGCGCAGGGCAGTCTTCTGCCCTCTGGTACTCTATGCTTTCCTATTGCTGCTTGTTCATGATTCATAAATGTAAACACTCTGCTCTCAAAAGTGAAAGGTTTGCAAGACTCTTGATGTAACGAGCCTTTCCCACTCTTTGCCCTGGGGGTGAGAGGGCTGCTTTCTGCCTTTAACACCCTCAATTCTGGAGCGGCTGGCTCCAGCACTGAGAATAAGGGCCTAATCCTGGGGAGAAACGGGCAGAGCTCTGCGCCCTGCGTCCTCCACGCGTCCCTAACGCTCCCAAACGCGACCACAGCCCTTACGGGCACAGCCCTATGTCCGGTGCAGCCTCTATGGTGCAGCCACCCAGGTAGCTTAGGGTTAGCATATATGCTCTTCGGCATCAGCCTGGCCAACCTGGCCCCGGAGAGTGTCACAGCATGCTCTGTAATCCCCTACTGATGGTGGCCTTGGTGACGATGAACTTGCTGCAATACTGATGCCTTTTTTCCTCCCAGAAGCCCCAGCAGCCTAGTGAAATGAAGGGGCGTGCACATCTCACTGGCCTCTGTTTACCCTCTGGCTAACTGGAATGAGTTCCCAGGCAAATGTATCCATTTGGGAAAGAGCTAGGATTAGGAAGGCTCTTTCTACAGGCACGGTGGGAAAGAGTCAGAGAGCTACATGCCTGAGGCATCTTTCCTCCTCCCTCGCTCATTGTGTTCCCTAACTTCTAACTCTCTGCCAGGCCAGGCCCTGCTTCTTTTACTTCCAACCCCCCTGACCCCTCGTCTTCCACCTACTCCCCGCTCTATTATGCCTTCTCCTTTTTTGCTCTCTTCTATGGCCCTTTGAAAAGGAGTGCAGGCCTAGCTAAGGCTCATGAAGGAAATCTACCAACAAAAGAAACTTTCCTCGCTTATGGGAGGTGCTGTGAGACGAGTAAGAAGGGCTGAAGGGGTTATTGGGTTGTTGAGTTGGGAAGCATTCTCCCCCAGGGCAAAGAGTGGGAAAGGCTCGCTACAGCAAGAGTCTTTCAAATCTTTCAATTTTGAGAGCAGAGTGTTAACATTCAAAAATCATGAACAAGCAGCAATACGAAAGCATAAAGTAGCAGTGGACAGAAGATTGCCCTGCGCATATCAGTACACCCCAATGACAAAGGCAAAGATTTAACCGACCTGCTTAGCTATTGGTGCCTCAAACCTCACAGTGAGTATCATTTTCCAGTGAAGCAAAACATCCTCTGAATTGGGGTGAAAGAGAGATTTAATGTGCCAAAGGAAGGCAACATGGAAATTCAGTTTCCTGCTCTCTGAGGAAGGCGGGTCGACAGCCCAGTGGGTTAATGCACCTACTGCAGCCTCCTACGTGTAGCCTGCAGGCGACACATTCAGTTGCTGGTGAGATGCTGATACAGGTTTGCTTGCTACGCAGGGGCCGGTGGTCACCTCGCAGCGCCTCGAGAAGGTGTCCTGTTTGGGTCCCCGTGCAAATATCTTATCAACCATGACCCGTAGGTTACACTTTTTCCCCTCGTTTTTTTTCCAGTCAGTGGGGGCCAGAGAGACACGCTTTTCTAGGGGCGTTACCAAGGCCAGAGTGCAGAAAACAAAGGCACAGCTTTTAATAGGAATGCAGGTATTGAAGGGGCATTAGCTGTTGGCTGATCGCAGAGGGCAATGCGTACCCATTTTCAAAAGAGAAAAAAAATGATTTAAAAAAAAGAATTGCCCACGAGATTCCAGACATTGGATTAGAACTCAGGTCTCCAGCATTCCCGGACCAAGCACTTACCACTTGAGCCACTGGTGCTGTGCTTCTGAAAGCAGCTTTTGAGCGGATATATCTTTATTCTGCATGCCCCTGTATTGCATTGTGAAACATGTTCACTGGAGAAAATGAGCATAGAACATCTGTCCCCCCTAACTCCACCAAATACCAGCTAACTGCAGTGGTCTAGAGGTTAAGTGCTTGTGTTACAGCGCTGGGGGCCTGGGTTCGAGTCCTGCTTTCGGCACATAAACGTAATAGTTGGGTAAGGTGGAAGAAAGTGAGAGGTGGGACTGCGGAAGCGAGGGAGTGCAGGCTAAAGGAGGAGGTGGGGTAGGCTAAAGGAGCAGGTAGGGCAGATGCATGGGTCCCTGTGGAGAGGAGGCGGGGCTGGCTGAGTCGGGGTAGGACTAGAAGGGCATGGTGTAGGTTCCCTGGTAAAGGGGAGGGAGGGAGGGAGGAAGAAAGCATAGAGGAGGGACTCAGGAGGCCGGAAGTGCAGGGTACAAAGGAGCAGGCAGGTTCTGCTAAATGGTAGGGCCGCATGAGAAAAGAAAATGTCCATCCATTCCACCCTCCAATGGGCACCCTTTTGCACCTCCTCCATGGCCCCTTCCCGACCTTAGGACCCTCCTTTACACAGCCCCTCTCCATTCAGGGCCCTCTTACACCGCCCTCGGAGCCCACTTTATCCTCCATTCCCCTCTCGACCTACCAGCCCCTCCTCTTCTCCACAAGGACCCTTTCATCCAGCCCTACCTCGGCCTTTAGCCTGCCCCACCTCCTCCTTTTTTTACCCTGCACTCCCTCTCCCCCACCTCCACAGTCCCACCGCTCTGCTTTCTTCCACCCTCGCTTTACCAGGGAACTCATTACATAACCGCTGAACATTTTGGAAGGAGTGTGGGTACCCACAACTGATTACCCAACTATTCTGTTTATGTGCCGAAAGCAGGACTTGAACCCAGGCCCCCCAGCGCTGTAACACAAGCACTTAACCTCTAGGCCACTGCAGTTAGCTGGTATTTGGGGGAGCGGGGGGCCAGATGTCCTATCCTCGTTGGCTCCAGTGAACATGTTTCACAATGCAAATGGGTATGCTCACAGGGGCATGCAGGAGAAAGATATATATGCCCAAAAGCTGCTCTCAGAAGCACAGCCACCAGTGGCTCAAGTGGTAAGTGCTTGGTCTTGGAATGCTGGAGGCCTGAGTTCTAATCCAATGTCTGGAATCTCCTGAGCCTTTGAAAAAAAAAAAAAACAACTTTTTTACATTGAAAATGGATATGCATTGCCCTGCACGATCTGCCAACAGCCAATGCCCTTTCAATACCTGCATTCCCACTAACAGTTGTGCCTTTGTTTTCTGCACTCTGGTCTTGGTAATGCCCACACAAAAGCTTGTCTCTCTGGCCCCAATTGACTGGAAACAAAACGAGGGTAAAAGGTGTAATCTACGGTTCATGGTTGATACAATAATTGCCCTGGGACTCAAACAGGACACCTTCTCGAGGTGCTGCGAGGTGACCACCGGCTCCTGCATAGCAAGCAAACCTGTATCAGCATCTCACTGAATGTGTCACCTGCAGGCTACACATAGGAGGCTGCAGTAGGTGCATGAACCCATTGGGCTGTCGACCCTCCTTCCTCTGAGAGCAGGAAACTGAATTTCCATGTTGCCTTCCTTTGGCACATTAGATCTATCTTTCAACCCCATTCCGAGGATGTTTTGCTTCACTGGAAGATGATACTCATTGTGAGTTGTGAGGCACTAATAGCTAAGCAGGTCAGTTAAATCTTTGCCTTTGTCATTGGCGTGTACTGATATGCGCAGGGCAGTCTTCTGCCCTCTGGTACTCTATGCTTTCCTATTGCTGCTTGTTCATGATTCATAAATGTAAACACTCTGCTCTCAAAAGTGAAAGGTTTGCAAGACTCTTGATGTAACGAGCCTTTCCCACTCTTTGCCCTGGGGGTGAGAGGGCTGCTTTCTGCCTTTAACACCCTCAATTCTGGAGCGGCTGGCTCCAGCACTGAGAATAAGGGCCTAATCCTGGGGAGAAACGGGCAGAGCTCTGCGCCCTGCGTCCTCCACGCGTCCCTAACGCTCCCAAACGCGACCACAGCCCTTACGGGCACAGCCCTATGTCCGGTGCAGCCTCTATGGTGCAGCCACCCAGGTAGCTTAGGGTTAGCATATATGCTCTTCGGCATCAGCCTGGCCAACCTGGCCCCGGAGAGTGTCACAGCATGCTCTGTAATCCCCTACTGATGGTGGCCTTGGTGACGATGAACTTGCTGCAATACTGATGCCTTTTTTCCTCCCAGAAGCCCCAGCAGCCTAGTGAAATGAAGGGGCGTGCACATCTCACTGGCCTCTGTTTACCCTCTGGCTAACTGGAATGAGTTCCCAGGCAAATGTATCCATTTGGGAAAGAGCTAGGATTAGGAAGGCTCTTTCTACAGGCACGGTGGGAAAGAGTCAGAGAGCTACATGCCTGAGGCATCTTTCCTCCTCCCTCGCTCATTGTGTTCCCTAACTTCTAACTCTCTGCCAGGCCAGGCCCTGCTTCTTTTACTTCCAACCCCCCTGACCCCTCGTCTTCCACCTACTCCCCGCTCTATTATGCCTTCTCCTTTTTTGCTCTCTTCTATGGCCCTTTGAAAAGGAGTGCAGGCCTAGCTAAGGCTCATGAAGGAAATCTACCAACAAAAGAAACTTTCCTCGCTTATGGGAGGTGCTGTGAGACGAGTAAGAAGGGCTGAAGGGGTTATTGGGTTGTTGAGTTGGGAAGCATTCTCCCCCAGGGCAAAGAGTGGGAAAGGCTCGCTACAGCAAGAGTCTTTCAAATCTTTCAATTTTGAGAGCAGAGTGTTAACATTCAAAAATCATGAACAAGCAGCAATACGAAAGCATAAAGTAGCAGTGGACAGAAGATTGCCCTGCGCATATCAGTACACCCCAATGACAAAGGCAAAGATTTAACCGACCTGCTTAGCTATTGGTGCCTCAAACCTCACAGTGAGTATCATTTTCCAGTGAAGCAAAACATCCTCTGAATTGGGGTGAAAGAGAGATTTAATGTGCCAAAGGAAGGCAACATGGAAATTCAGTTTCCTGCTCTCTGAGGAAGGCGGGTCGACAGCCCAGTGGGTTAATGCACCTACTGCAGCCTCCTACGTGTAGCCTGCAGGCGACACATTCAGTTGCTGGTGAGATGCTGATACAGGTTTGCTTGCTACGCAGGGGCCGGTGGTCACCTCGCAGCGCCTCGAGAAGGTGTCCTGTTTGGGTCCCCGTGCAAATATCTTATCAACCATGACCCGTAGGTTACACTTTTTCCCCTCGTTTTTTTTCCAGTCAGTGGGGGCCAGAGAGACACGCTTTTCTAGGGGCGTTACCAAGGCCAGAGTGCAGAAAACAAAGGCACAGCTTTTAATAGGAATGCAGGTATTGAAGGGGCATTAGCTGTTGGCTGATCGCAGAGGGCAATGCGTACCCATTTTCAAAAGAGAAAAAAAATGATTTAAAAAAAAGAATTGCCCACGAGATTCCAGACATTGGATTAGAACTCAGGTCTCCAGCATTCCCGGACCAAGCACTTACCACTTGAGCCACTGGTGCTGTGCTTCTGAAAGCAGCTTTTGAGCGGATATATCTTTATTCTGCATGCCCCTGTATTGCATTGTGAAACATGTTCACTGGAGAAAATGAGCATAGAACATCTGTCCCCCCTAACTCCACCAAATACCAGCTAACTGCAGTGGTCTAGAGGTTAAGTGCTTGTGTTACAGCGCTGGGGGCCTGGGTTCGAGTCCTGCTTTCGGCACATAAACGTAATAGTTGGGTAAGGTGGAAGAAAGTGAGAGGTGGGACTGCGGAAGCGAGGGAGTGCAGGCTAAAGGAGGAGGTGGGGTAGGCTAAAGGAGCAGGTAGGGCAGATGCATGGGTCCCTGTGGAGAGGAGGCGGGGCTGGCTGAGTCGGGGTAGGACTAGAAGGGCATGGTGTAGGTTCCCTGGTAAAGGGGAGGGAGGGAGGGAGGGAGGAAGAAAGCATAGAGGAGGGACTCAGGAGGCCGGAAGTGCAGGGTACAAAGGAGCAGGCAGGTTCTGCTAAATGGTAGGGCCGCATGAGAAAAGAAAATGTCCATCCATTCCACCCTCCAATGGGCACCCTTTTGCACCTCCTCCATGGCCCCTTCCCGACCTTAGGACCCTCCTTTACACAGCCCCTCTCCATTCAGGGCCCTCTTACACCGCCCTCGGAGCCCACTTTATCCTCCATTCCCCTCTCGACCTACCAGCCCCTCCTCTTCTCCACAAGGACCCTTTCATCCAGCCCTACCTCGGCCTTTAGCCTGCCCCACCTCCTCCTTTTTTTACCCTGCACTCCCTCTCCCCCACCTCCACAGTCCCACCGCTCTGCTTTCTTCCACCCTCGCTTTACCAGGGAACTCATTACATAACCGCTGAACATTTTGGAAGGAGTGTGGGTACCCACAACTGATTACCCAACTATTCTGTTTATGTGCCGAAAGCAGGACTTGAACCCAGGCCCCCCAGCGCTGTAACACAAGCACTTAACCTCTAGGCCACTGCAGTTAGCTGGTATTTGGGGGAGCGGGGGGCCAGATGTCCTATCCTCGTTGGCTCCAGTGAACATGTTTCACAATGCAAATGGGTATGCTCACAGGGGCATGCAGGAGAAAGATATATATGCCCAAAAGCTGCTCTCAGAAGCACAGCCACCAGTGGCTCAAGTGGTAAGTGCTTGGTCTTGGAATGCTGGAGGCCTGAGTTCTAATCCAATGTCTGGAATCTCCTGAGCCTTTGAAAAAAAAAAAAAACAACTTTTTTACATTGAAAATGGATATGCATTGCCCTGCACGATCTGCCAACAGCCAATGCCCTTTCAATACCTGCATTCCCACTAACAGTTGTGCCTTTGTTTTCTGCACTCTGGTCTTGGTAATGCCCACACAAAAGCTTGTCTCTCTGGCCCCAATTGACTGGAAACAAAACGAGGGTAAAAGGTGTAATCTACGGTTCATGGTTGATACAATAATTGCCCTGGGACTCAAACAGGACACCTTCTCGAGGTGCTGCGAGGTGACCACCGGCTCCTGCATAGCAAGCAAACCTGTATCAGCATCTCACTGAATGTGTCACCTGCAGGCTACACATAGGAGGCTGCAGTAGGTGCATGAACCCATTGGGCTGTCGACCCTCCTTCCTCTGAGAGCAGGAAACTGAATTTCCATGTTGCCTTCCTTTGGCACATTAGATCTATCTTTCAACCCCATTCCGAGGATGTTTTGCTTCACTGGAAGATGATACTCATTGTGAGTTGTGAGGCACTAATAGCTAAGCAGGTCAGTTAAATCTTTGCCTTTGTCATTGGGGTGTACTGATATGCGCAGGGCAGTCTTCTGCCCTCTGGTACTCTATGCTTTCCTATTGCTGCTTGTTCATGATTCATAAATGTAAACACTCTGCTCTCAAAAGTGAAAGGTTTGCAAGACTCTTGATGTAACGAGCCTTTCCCACTCTTTGCCCTGGGGGTGAGAGGGCTGCTTTCTGCCTTTAACACCCTCAATTCTGGAGCGGCTGGCTCCAGCACTGAGAATAAGGGCCTAATCCTGGGGAGAAACGGGCAGAGCTCTGCGCCCTGCGTCCTCCACGCGTCCCTAACGCTCCCAAACGCGACCACAGCCCTTACGGGCACAGCCCTATGTCCGGTGCAGCCTCTATGGTGCAGCCACCCAGGTAGCTTAGGGTTAGCATATATGCTCTTCGGCATCAGCCTGGCCAACCTGGCCCCGGAGAGTGTCACAGCATGCTCTGTAATCCCCTACTGATGGTGGCCTTGGTGACGATGAACTTGCTGCAATACTGATGCCTTTTTTCCTCCCAGAAGCCCCAGCAGCCTAGTGAAATGAAGGGGCGTGCACATCTCACTGGCCTCTGTTTACTTACCCTCTGGCTAACTGGAATGAGTTCCCAGGCAAATGTATCCATTTGGGAAAGAGCTAGGATTAGGAAGGCTCTTTCTACAGGCACGGTGGGAAAGAGTCAGAGAGCTACATGCCTGAGGCATCTTTCCTCCTCCCTCGCTCATTGTGTTCCCTAACTTCTAACTCTCTGCCAGGCCAGGCCCTGCTTCTTTTACTTCCAACCCCCCTGACCCCTCGTCTTCCACCTACTCCCCGCTCTATTATGCCTTCTCCTTTTTTGCTCTCTTCTATGGCCCTTTGAAAAGGAGTGCAGGCCTAGCTAAGGCTCATGAAGGAAATCTACCAACAAAAGAAACTTTCCTCGCTTATGGGAGGTGCTGTGAGACGAGTAAGAAGGGCTGAAGGGGTTATTGGGTTGTTGAGTTGGGAAGCATTCTCCCCCAGGGCAAAGAGTGGGAAAGGCTCGCTACAGCAAGAGTCTTTCAAATCTTTCAATTTTGAGAGCAGAGTGTTAACATTCAAAAATCATGAACAAGCAGCAATACGAAAGCATAAAGTAGCAGTGGACAGAAGATTGCCCTGCGCATATCAGTACACCCCAATGACAAAGGCAAAGATTTAACCGACCTGCTTAGCTATTGGTGCCTCAAACCTCACAGTGAGTATCATTTTCCAGTGAAGCAAAACATCCTCTGAATTGGGGTGAAAGAGAGATTTAATGTGCCAAAGGAAGGCAACATGGAAATTCAGTTTCCTGCTCTCTGAGGAAGGCGGGTCGACAGCCCAGTGGGTTAATGCACCTACTGCAGCCTCCTACGTGTAGCCTGCAGGCGACACATTCAGTTGCTGGTGAGATGCTGATACAGGTTTGCTTGCTACGCAGGGGCCGGTGGTCACCTCGCAGCGCCTCGAGAAGGTGTCCTGTTTGGGTCCCCGTGCAAATATCTTATCAACCATGACCCGTAGGTTACACTTTTTCCCCTCGTTTTTTTTCCAGTCAGTGGGGGCCAGAGAGACACGCTTTTCTAGGGGCGTTACCAAGGCCAGAGTGCAGAAAACAAAGGCACAGCTTTTAATAGGAATGCAGGTATTGAAGGGGCATTAGCTGTTGGCTGATCGCAGAGGGCAATGCGTACCCATTTTCAAAAGAGAAAAAAAATGATTTAAAAAAAAGAATTGCCCACGAGATTCCAGACATTGGATTAGAACTCAGGTCTCCAGCATTCCCGGACCAAGCACTTACCACTTGAGCCACTGGTGCTGTGCTTCTGAAAGCAGCTTTTGAGCGGATATATCTTTATTCTGCATGCCCCTGTATTGCATTGTGAAACATGTTCACTGGAGAAAATGAGCATAGAACATCTGTCCCCCCTAACTCCACCAAATACCAGCTAACTGCAGTGGTCTAGAGGTTAAGTGCTTGTGTTACAGCGCTGGGGGCCTGGGTTCGAGTCCTGCTTTCGGCACATAAACGTAATAGTTGGGTAAGGTGGAAGAAAGTGAGAGGTGGGACTGCGGAAGCGAGGGAGTGCAGGCTAAAGGAGGAGGTGGGGTAGGCTAAAGGAGCAGGTAGGGCAGATGCATGGGTCCCTGTGGAGAGGAGGCGGGGCTGGCTGAGTCGGGGTAGGACTAGAAGGGCATGGTGTAGGTTCCCTGGTAAAGGGGAGGGAGGGAGGGAGGGAGGAAGAAAGCATAGAGGAGGGACTCAGGAGGCCGGAAGTGCAGGGTACAAAGGAGCAGGCAGGTTCTGCTAAATGGTAGGGCCGCATGAGAAAAGAAAATGTCCATCCATTCCACCCTCCAATGGGCACCCTTTTGCACCTCCTCCATGGCCCCTTCCCGACCTTAGGACCCTCCTTTACACAGCCCCTCTCCATTCAGGGCCCTCTTACACCGCCCTCGGAGCCCACTTTATCCTCCATTCCCCTCTCGACCTACCAGCCCCTCCTCTTCTCCACAAGGACCCTTTCATCCAGCCCTACCTCGGCCTTTAGCCTGCCCCACCTCCTCCTTTTTTTACCCTGCACTCCCTCTCCCCCACCTCCACAGTCCCACCGCTCTGCTTTCTTCCACCCTCGCTTTACCAGGGAACTCATTACATAACCGCTGAACATTTTGGAAGGAGTGTGGGTACCCACAACTGATTACCCAACTATTCTGTTTATGTGCCGAAAGCAGGACTTGAACCCAGGCCCCCCAGCGCTGTAACACAAGCACTTAACCTCTAGGCCACTGCAGTTAGCTGGTATTTGGGGGAGCGGGGGGCCAGATGTCCTATCCTCGTTGGCTCCAGTGAACATGTTTCACAATGCAAATGGGTATGCTCACAGGGGCATGCAGGAGAAAGATATATATGCCCAAAAGCTGCTCTCAGAAGCACAGCCACCAGTGGCTCAAGTGGTAAGTGCTTGGTCTTGGAATGCTGGAGGCCTGAGTTCTAATCCAATGTCTGGAATCTCCTGAGCCTTTGAAAAAAAAAAAAAACAACTTTTTTACATTGAAAATGGATATGCATTGCCCTGCACGATCTGCCAACAGCCAATGCCCTTTCAATACCTGCATTCCCACTAACAGTTGTGCCTTTGTTTTCTGCACTCTGGTCTTGGTAATGCCCACACAAAAGCTTGTCTCTCTGGCCCCAATTGACTGGAAACAAAACGAGGGTAAAAGGTGTAATCTACGGTTCATGGTTGATACAATAATTGCCCTGGGACTCAAACAGGACACCTTCTCGAGGTGCTGCGAGGTGACCACCGGCTCCTGCATAGCAAGCAAACCTGTATCAGCATCTCACTGAATGTGTCACCTGCAGGCTACACATAGGAGGCTGCAGTAGGTGCATGAACCCATTGGGCTGTCGACCCTCCTTCCTCTGAGAGCAGGAAACTGAATTTCCATGTTGCCTTCCTTTGGCACATTAGATCTATCTTTCAACCCCATTCCGAGGATGTTTTGCTTCACTGGAAGATGATACTCATTGTGAGTTGTGAGGCACTAATAGCTAAGCAGGTCAGTTAAATCTTTGCCTTTGTCATTGGGGTGTACTGATATGCGCAGGGCAGTCTTCTGCCCTCTGGTACTCTATGCTTTCCTATTGCTGCTTGTTCATGATTCATAAATGTAAACACTCTGCTCTCAAAAGTGAAAGGTTTGCAAGACTCTTGATGTAACGAGCCTTTCCCACTCTTTGCCCTGGGGGTGAGAGGGCTGCTTTCTGCCTTTAACACCCTCAATTCTGGAGCGGCTGGCTCCAGCACTGAGAATAAGGGCCTAATCCTGGGGAGAAACGGGCAGAGCTCTGCGCCCTGCGTCCTCCACGCGTCCCTAACGCTCCCAAACGCGACCACAGCCCTTACGGGCACAGCCCTATGTCCGGTGCAGCCTCTATGGTGCAGCCACCCAGGTAGCTTAGGGTTAGCATATATGCTCTTCGGCATCAGCCTGGCCAACCTGGCCCCGGAGAGTGTCACAGCATGCTCTGTAATCCCCTACTGATGGTGGCCTTGGTGACGATGAACTTGCTGCAATACTGATGCCTTTTTTCCTCCCAGAAGCCCCAGCAGCCTAGTGAAATGAAGGGGCGTGCACATCTCACTGGCCTCTGTTTACTTACCCTCTGGCTAACTGGAATGAGTTCCCAGGCAAATGTATCCATTTGGGAAAGAGCTAGGATTAGGAAGGCTCTTTCTACAGGCACGGTGGGAAAGAGTCAGAGAGCTACATGCCTGAGGCATCTTTCCTCCTCCCTCGCTCATTGTGTTCCCTAACTTCTAACTCTCTGCCAGGCCAGGCCCTGCTTCTTTTACTTCCAACCCCCCTGACCCCTCGTCTTCCACCTACTCCCCGCTCTATTATGCCTTCTCCTTTTTTGCTCTCTTCTATGGCCCTTTGAAAAGGAGTGCAGGCCTAGCTAAGGCTCATGAAGGAAATCTACCAACAAAAGAAACTTTCCTCGCTTATGGGAGGTGCTGTGAGACGAGTAAGAAGGGCTGAAGGGGTTATTGGGTTGTTGAGTTGGGAAGCATTCTCCCCCAGGGCAAAGAGTGGGAAAGGCTCGCTACAGCAAGAGTCTTTCAAATCTTTCAATTTTGAGAGCAGAGTGTTAACATTCAAAAATCATGAACAAGCAGCAATACGAAAGCATAAAGTAGCAGTGGACAGAAGATTGCCCTGCGCATATCAGTACACCCCAATGACAAAGGCAAAGATTTAACCGACCTGCTTAGCTATTGGTGCCTCAAACCTCACAGTGAGTATCATTTTCCAGTGAAGCAAAACATCCTCTGAATTGGGGTGAAAGAGAGATTTAATGTGCCAAAGGAAGGCAACATGGAAATTCAGTTTCCTGCTCTCTGAGGAAGGCGGGTCGACAGCCCAGTGGGTTAATGCACCTACTGCAGCCTCCTACGTGTAGCCTGCAGGCGACACATTCAGTTGCTGGTGAGATGCTGATACAGGTTTGCTTGCTACGCAGGGGCCGGTGGTCACCTCGCAGCGCCTCGAGAAGGTGTCCTGTTTGGGTCCCCGTGCAAATATCTTATCAACCATGACCCGTAGGTTACACTTTTTCCCCTCGTTTTTTTTCCAGTCAGTGGGGGCCAGAGAGACACGCTTTTCTAGGGGCGTTACCAAGGCCAGAGTGCAGAAAACAAAGGCACAGCTTTTAATAGGAATGCAGGTATTGAAGGGGCATTAGCTGTTGGCTGATCGCAGAGGGCAATGCGTACCCATTTTCAAAAGAGAAAAAAAATGATTTAAAAAAAAGAATTGCCCACGAGATTCCAGACATTGGATTAGAACTCAGGTCTCCAGCATTCCCGGACCAAGCACTTACCACTTGAGCCACTGGTGCTGTGCTTCTGAAAGCAGCTTTTGAGCGGATATATCTTTATTCTGCATGCCCCTGTATTGCATTGTGAAACATGTTCACTGGAGAAAATGAGCATAGAACATCTGTCCCCCCTAACTCCACCAAATACCAGCTAACTGCAGTGGTCTAGAGGTTAAGTGCTTGTGTTACAGCGCTGGGGGCCTGGGTTCGAGTCCTGCTTTCGGCACATAAACGTAATAGTTGGGTAAGGTGGAAGAAAGTGAGAGGTGGGACTGCGGAAGCGAGGGAGTGCAGGCTAAAGGAGGAGGTGGGGTAGGCTAAAGGAGCAGGTAGGGCAGATGCATGGGTCCCTGTGGAGAGGAGGCGGGGCTGGCTGAGTCGGGGTAGGACTAGAAGGGCATGGTGTAGGTTCCCTGGTAAAGGGGAGGGAGGGAGGGAGGGAGGGAGGAAGAAAGCATAGAGGAGGGACTCAGGAGGCCGGAAGTGCAGGGTACAAAGGAGCAGGCAGGTTCTGCTAAATGGTAGGGCCGCATGAGAAAAGAAAATGTCCATCCATTCCACCCTCCAATGGGCACCCTTTTGCACCTCCTCCATGGCCCCTTCCCGACCTTAGGACCCTCCTTTACACAGCCCCTCTCCATTCAGGGCCCTCTTACACCGCCCTCGGAGCCCACTTTATCCTCCATTCCCCTCTCGACCTACCAGCCCCTCCTCTTCTCCACAAGGACCCTTTCATCCAGCCCTACCTCGGCCTTTAGCCTGCCCCACCTCCTCCTTTTTTTACCCTGCACTCCCTCTCCCCCACCTCCACAGTCCCACCGCTCTGCTTTCTTCCACCCTCGCTTTACCAGGGAACTCATTACATAACCGCTGAACATTTTGGAAGGAGTGTGGGTACCCACAACTGATTACCCAACTATTCTGTTTATGTGCCGAAAGCAGGACTTGAACCCAGGCCCCCCCAGCGCTGTAACACAAGCACTTAACCTCTAGGCCACTGCAGTTAGCTGGTATTTGGGGGAGCGGGGGGCCAGATGTCCTATCCTCGTTGGCTCCAGTGAACATGTTTCACAATGCAAATGGGTATGCTCACAGGGGCATGCAGGAGAAAGATATATATGCCCAAAAGCTGCTCTCAGAAGCACAGCCACCAGTGGCTCAAGTGGTAAGTGCTTGGTCTTGGAATGCTGGAGGCCTGAGTTCTAATCCAATGTCTGGAATCTCCTGAGCCTTTGAAAAAAAAAAAAAACAACTTTTTTACATTGAAAATGGATATGCATTGCCCTGCACGATCTGCCAACAGCCAATGCCCTTTCAATACCTGCATTCCCACTAACAGTTGTGCCTTTGTTTTCTGCACTCTGGTCTTGGTAATGCCCACACAAAAGCTTGTCTCTCTGGCCCCAATTGACTGGAAACAAAACGAGGGTAAAAGGTGTAATCTACGGTTCATGGTTGATACAATAATTGCCCTGGGACTCAAACAGGACACCTTCTCGAGGTGCTGCGAGGTGACCACCGGCTCCTGCATAGCAAGCAAACCTGTATCAGCATCTCACTGAATGTGTCACCTGCAGGCTACACATAGGAGGCTGCAGTAGGTGCATGAACCCATTGGGCTGTCGACCCTCCTTCCTCTGAGAGCAGGAAACTGAATTTCCATGTTGCCTTCCTTTGGCACATTAGATCTATCTTTCAACCCCATTCCGAGGATGTTTTGCTTCACTGGAAGATGATACTCATTGTGAGTTGTGAGGCACTAATAGCTAAGCAGGTCAGTTAAATCTTTGCCTTTGTCATTGGGGTGTACTGATATGCGCAGGGCAGTCTTCTGCCCTCTGGTACTCTATGCTTTCCTATTGCTGCTTGTTCATGATTCATAAATGTAAACACTCTGCTCTCAAAAGTGAAAGGTTTGCAAGACTCTTGATGTAACGAGCCTTTCCCACTCTTTGCCCTGGGGGTGAGAGGGCTGCTTTCTGCCTTTAACACCCTCAATTCTGGAGCGGCTGGCTCCAGCACTGAGAATAAGGGCCTAATCCTGGGGAGAAACGGGCAGAGCTCTGCGCCCTGCGTCCTCCACGCGTCCCTAACGCTCCCAAACGCGACCACAGCCCTTACGGGCACAGCCCTATGTCCGGTGCAGCCTCTATGGTGCAGCCACCCAGGTAGCTTAGGGTTAGCATATATGCTCTTCGGCATCAGCCTGGCCAACCTGGCCCCGGAGAGTGTCACAGCATGCTCTGTAATCCCCTACTGATGGTGGCCTTGGTGACGATGAACTTGCTGCAATACTGATGCCTTTTTTCCTCCCAGAAGCCCCAGCAGCCTAGTGAAATGAAGGGGCGTGCACATCTCACTGGCCTCTGTTTACTTACCCTCTGGCTAACTGGAATGAGTTCCCAGGCAAATGTATCCATTTGGGAAAGAGCTAGGATTAGGAAGGCTCTTTCTACAGGCACGGTGGGAAAGAGTCAGAGAGCTACATGCCTGAGGCATCTTTCCTCCTCCCTCGCTCATTGTGTTCCCTAACTTCTAACTCTCTGCCAGGCCAGGCCCTGCTTCTTTTACTTCCAACCCCCCTGACCCCTCGTCTTCCACCTACTCCCCGCTCTATTATGCCTTCTCCTTTTTTGCTCTCTTCTATGGCCCTTTGAAAAGGAGTGCAGGCCTAGCTAAGGCTCATGAAGGAAATCTACCAACAAAAGAAACTTTCCTCGCTTATGGGAGGTGCTGTGAGACGAGTAAGAAGGGCTGAAGGGGTTATTGGGTTGTTGAGTTGGGAAGCATTCTCCCCCAGGGCAAAGAGTGGGAAAGGCTCGCTACAGCAAGAGTCTTTCAAATCTTTCAATTTTGAGAGCAGAGTGTTAACATTCAAAAATCATGAACAAGCAGCAATACGAAAGCATAAAGTAGCAGTGGACAGAAGATTGCCCTGCGCATATCAGTACACCCCAATGACAAAGGCAAAGATTTAACCGACCTGCTTAGCTATTGGTGCCTCAAACCTCACAGTGAGTATCATTTTCCAGTGAAGCAAAACATCCTCTGAATTGGGGTGAAAGAGAGATTTAATGTGCCAAAGGAAGGCAACATGGAAATTCAGTTTCCTGCTCTCTGAGGAAGGCGGGTCGACAGCCCAGTGGGTTAATGCACCTACTGCAGCCTCCTACGTGTAGCCTGCAGGCGACACATTCAGTTGCTGGTGAGATGCTGATACAGGTTTGCTTGCTACGCAGGGGCCGGTGGTCACCTCGCAGCGCCTCGAGAAGGTGTCCTGTTTGGGTCCCCGTGCAAATATCTTATCAACCATGACCCGTAGGTTACACTTTTTCCCCTCGTTTTTTTTCCAGTCAGTGGGGGCCAGAGAGACACGCTTTTCTAGGGGCGTTACCAAGGCCAGAGTGCAGAAAACAAAGGCACAGCTTTTAATAGGAATGCAGGTATTGAAGGGGCATTAGCTGTTGGCTGATCGCAGAGGGCAATGCGTACCCATTTTCAAAAGAGAAAAAAAATGATTTAAAAAAAAGAATTGCCCACGAGATTCCAGACATTGGATTAAAACTCAGGTCTCCAGCATTCCCGGACCAAGCACTTACCACTTGAGCCACTGGTGCTGTGCTTCTGAAAGCAGCTTTTGAGCGGATATATCTTTATTCTGCATGCCCCTGTATTGCATTGTGAAACATGTTCACTGGAGAAAATGAGCATAGAACATCTGTCCCCCCTAACTCCACCAAATACCAGCTAACTGCAGTGGTCTAGAGGTTAAGTGCTTGTGTTACAGCGCTGGGGGCCTGGGTTCGAGTCCTGCTTTCGGCACATAAACGTAATAGTTGGGTAAGGTGGAAGAAAGTGAGAGGTGGGACTGCGGAAGCGAGGGAGTGCAGGCTAAAGGAGGAGGTGGGGTAGGCTAAAGGAGCAGGTAGGGCAGATGCATGGGTCCCTGTGGAGAGGAGGCGGGGCTGGCTGAGTCGGGGTAGGACTAGAAGGGCATGGTGTAGGTTCCCTGGTAAAGGGGAGGGAGGGAGGGAGGAAGAAAGCATAGAGGAGGGACTCAGGAGGCCGGAAGTGCAGGGTACAAAGGAGCAGGCAGGTTCTGCTAAATGGTAGGGCCGCATGAGAAAAGAAAATGTCCATCCATTCCACCCTCCAATGGGCACCCTTTTGCACCTCCTCCATGGCCCCTTCCCGACCTTAGGACCCTCCTTTACACAGCCCCTCTCCATTCAGGGCCCTCTTACACCGCCCTCGGAGCCCACTTTATCCTCCATTCCCCTCTCGACCTACCAGCCCCTCCTCTTCTCCACAAGGACCCTTTCATCCAGCCCTACCTCGGCCTTTAGCCTGCCCCACCTCCTCCTTTTTTTACCCTGCACTCCCTCTCCCCCACCTCCACAGTCCCACCGCTCTGCTTTCTTCCACCCTCGCTTTACCAGGGAACTCATTACATAACCGCTGAACATTTTGGAAGGAGTGTGGGTACCCACAACTGATTACCCAACTATTCTGTTTATGTGCCGAAAGCAGGACTTGAACCCAGGCCCCCCAGCGCTGTAACACAAGCACTTAACCTCTAGGCCACTGCAGTTAGCTGGTATTTGGGGGAGCGGGGGGCCAGATGTCCTATCCTCGTTGGCTCCAGTGAACATGTTTCACAATGCAAATGGGTATGCTCACAGGGGCATGCAGGAGAAAGATATATATGCCCAAAAGCTGCTCTCAGAAGCACAGCCACCAGTGGCTCAAGTGGTAAGTGCTTGGTCTTGGAATGCTGGAGGCCTGAGTTCTAATCCAATGTCTGGAATCTCCTGAGCCTTTGAAAAAAAAAAAAAACAACTTTTTTACATTGAAAATGGATATGCATTGCCCTGCACGATCTGCCAACAGCCAATGCCCTTTCAATACCTGCATTCCCACTAACAGTTGTGCCTTTGTTTTCTGCACTCTGGTCTTGGTAATGCCCACACAAAAGCTTGTCTCTCTGGCCCCAATTGACTGGAAACAAAACGAGGGTAAAAGGTGTAATCTACGGTTCATGGTTGATACAATAATTGCCCTGGGACTCAAACAGGACACCTTCTCGAGGTGCTGCGAGGTGACCACCGGCTCCTGCATAGCAAGCAAACCTGTATCAGCATCTCACTGAATGTGTCACCTGCAGGCTACACATAGGAGGCTGCAGTAGGTGCATGAACCCATTGGGCTGTCGACCCTCCTTCCTCTGAGAGCAGGAAACTGAATTTCCATGTTGCCTTCCTTTGGCACATTAGATCTATCTTTCAACCCCATTCCGAGGATGTTTTTCTTCACTGGAAGATGATACTCATTGTGAGTTGTGAGGCACTAATAGCTAAGCAGGTCAGTTAAATCTTTGCCTTTGTCATTGGGGTGTACTGATATGCGCAGGGCAGTCTTCTGCCCTCTGGTACTCTATGCTTTCCTATTGCTGCTTGTTCATGATTCATAAATGTAAACACTCTGCTCTCAAAAGTGAAAGGTTTGCAAGACTCTTGATGTAACGAGCCTTTCCCACTCTTTGCCCTGGGGGTGAGAGGGCTGCTTTCTGCCTTTAACACCCTCAATTCTGGAGCGGCTGGCTCCAGCACTGAGAATAAGGGCCTAATCCTGGGGAGAAACGGGCAGAGCTCTGCGCCCTGCGTCCTCCACGCGTCCCTAACGCTCCCAAACGCGACCACAGCCCTTACGGGCACAGCCCTATGTCCGGTGCAGCCTCTATGGTGCAGCCACCCAGGTAGCTTAGGGTTAGCATATATGCTCTTCGGCATCAGCCTGGCCAACCTGGCCCCGGAGAGTGTCACAGCATGCTCTGTAATCCCCTACTGATGGTGGCCTTGGTGACGATGAACTTGCTGCAATACTGATGCCTTTTTTCCTCCCAGAAGCCCCAGCAGCCTAGTGAAATGAAGGGGCGTGCACATCTCACTGGCCTCTGTTTACTTACCCTCTGGCTAACTGGAATGAGTTCCCAGGCAAATGTATCCATTTGGGAAAGAGCTAGGATTAGGAAGGCTCTTTCTACAGGCACGGTGGGAAAGAGTCAGAGAGCTACATGCCTGAGGCATCTTTCCTCCTCCCTCGCTCATTGTGTTCCCTAACTTCTAACTCTCTGCCAGGCCAGGCCCTGCTTCTTTTACTTCCAACCCCCCTGACCCCTCGTCTTCCACCTACTCCCCGCTCTATTATGCCTTCTCCTTTTTTGCTCTCTTCTATGGCCCTTTGAAAAGGAGTGCAGGCCTAGCTAAGGCTCATGAAGGAAATCTACCAACAAAAGAAACTTTCCTCGCTTATGGGAGGTGCTGTGAGACGAGTAAGAAGGGCTGAAGGGGTTATTGGGTTGTTGAGTTGGGAAGCATTCTCCCCCAGGGCAAAGAGTGGGAAAGGCTCGCTACAGCAAGAGTCTTTCAAATCTTTCAATTTTGAGAGCAGAGTGTTAACATTCAAAAATCATGAACAAGCAGCAATACGAAAGCATAAAGTAGCAGTGGACAGAAGATTGCCCTGCGCATATCAGTACACCCCAATGACAAAGGCAAAGATTTAACCGACCTGCTTAGCTATTGGTGCCTCAAACCTCACAGTGAGTATCATTTTCCAGTGAAGCAAAACATCCTCTGAATTGGGGTGAAAGAGAGATTTAATGTGCCAAAGGAAGGCAACATGGAAATTCAGTTTCCTGCTCTCTGAGGAAGGCGGGTCGACAGCCCAGTGGGTTAATGCACCTACTGCAGCCTCCTACGTGTAGCCTGCAGGCGACACATTCAGTTGCTGGTGAGATGCTGATACAGGTTTGCTTGCTACGCAGGGGCCGGTGGTCACCTCGCAGCGCCTCGAGAAGGTGTCCTGTTTGGGTCCCCGTGCAAATATCTTATCAACCATGACCCGTAGGTTACACTTTTTCCCCTCGTTTTTTTTCCAGTCAGTGGGGGCCAGAGAGACACGCTTTTCTAGGGGCGTTACCAAGGCCAGAGTGCAGAAAACAAAGGCACAGCTTTTAATAGGAATGCAGGTATTGAAGGGGCATTAGCTGTTGGCTGATCGCAGAGGGCAATGCGTACCCATTTTCAAAAGAGAAAAAAAATGATTTAAAAAAAAGAATTGCCCACGAGATTCCAGACATTGGATTAGAACTCAGGTCTCCAGCATTCCCGGACCAAGCACTTACCACTTGAGCCACTGGTGCTGTGCTTCTGAAAGCAGCTTTTGAGCGGATATATCTTTATTCTGCATGCCCCTGTATTGCATTGTGAAACATGTTCACTGGAGAAAATGAGCATAGAACATCTGTCCCCCCTAACTCCACCAAATACCAGCTAACTGCAGTGGTCTAGAGGTTAAGTGCTTGTGTTACAGCGCTGGGGGCCTGGGTTCGAGTCCTGCTTTCGGCACATAAACGTAATAGTTGGGTAAGGTGGAAGAAAGTGAGAGGTGGGACTGCGGAAGCGAGGGAGTGCAGGCTAAAGGAGGAGGTGGGGTAGGCTAAAGGAGCAGGTAGGGCAGATGCATGGGTCCCTGTGGAGAGGAGGCGGGGCTGGCTGAGTCGGGGTAGGACTAGAAGGGCATGGTGTAGGTTCCCTGGTAAAGGGGAGGGAGGGAGGGAGGGAGGAAGAAAGCATAGAGGAGGGACTCAGGAGGCCGGAAGTGCAGGGTACAAAGGAGCAGGCAGGTTCTGCTAAATGGTAGGGCCGCATGAGAAAAGAAAATGTCCATCCATTCCACCCTCCAATGGGCACCCTTTTGCACCTCCTCCATGGCCCCTTCCCGACCTTAGGACCCTCCTTTACACAGCCCCTCTCCATTCAGGGCCCTCTTACACCGCCCTCGGAGCCCACTTTATCCTCCATTCCCCTCTCGACCTACCAGCCCCTCCTCTTCTCCACAAGGACCCTTTCATCCAGCCCTACCTCGGCCTTTAGCCTGCCCCACCTCCTCCTTTTTTTACCCTGCACTCCCTCTCCCCCACCTCCACAGTCCCACCGCTCTGCTTTCTTCCACCCTCGCTTTACCAGGGAACTCATTACATAACCGCTGAACATTTTGGAAGGAGTGTGGGTACCCACAACTGATTACCCAACTATTCTGTTTATGTGCCGAAAGCAGGACTTGAACCCAGGCCCCCCAGCGCTGTAACACAAGCACTTAACCTCTAGGCCACTGCAGTTAGCTGGTATTTGGGGGAGCGGGGGGCCAGATGTCCTATCCTCGTTGGCTCCAGTGAACATGTTTCACAATGCAAATGGGTATGCTCACAGGGGCATGCAGGAGAAAGATATATATGCCCAAAAGCTGCTCTCAGAAGCACAGCCACCAGTGGCTCAAGTGGTAAGTGCTTGGTCTTGGAATGCTGGAGGCCTGAGTTCTAATCCAATGTCTGGAATCTCCTGAGCCTTTGAAAAAAAAAAAAAACAACTTTTTTACATTGAAAATGGATATGCATTGCCCTGCACGATCTGCCAACAGCCAATGCCCTTTCAATACCTGCATTCCCACTAACAGTTGTGCCTTTGTTTTCTGCACTCTGGTCTTGGTAATGCCCACACAAAAGCTTGTCTCTCTGGCCCCAATTGACTGGAAACAAAACGAGGGTAAAAGGTGTAATCTACGGTTCATGGTTGATACAATAATTGCCCTGGGACTCAAACAGGACACCTTCTCGAGGTGCTGCGAGGTGACCACCGGCTCCTGCATAGCAAGCAAACCTGTATCAGCATCTCACTGAATGTGTCACCTGCAGGCTACACATAGGAGGCTGCAGTAGGTGCATGAACCCATTGGGCTGTCGACCCTCCTTCCTCTGAGAGCAGGAAACTGAATTTCCATGTTGCCTTCCTTTGGCACATTAGATCTATCTTTCAACCCCATTCCGAGGATGTTTTGCTTCACTGGAAGATGATACTCATTGTGAGTTGTGAGGCACTAATAGCTAAGCAGGTCAGTTAAATCTTTGCCTTTGTCATTGGGGTGTACTGATATGCGCAGGGCAGTCTTCTGCCCTCTGGTACTCTATGCTTTCCTATTGCTGCTTGTTCATGATTCATAAATGTAAACACTCTGCTCTCAAAAGTGAAAGGTTTGCAAGACTCTTGATGTAACGAGCCTTTCCCACTCTTTGCCCTGGGGGTGAGAGGGCTGCTTTCTGCCTTTAACACCCTCAATTCTGGAGCGGCTGGCTCCAGCACTGAGAATAAGGGCCTAATCCTGGGGAGAAACGGGCAGAGCTCTGCGCCCTGCGTCCTCCACGCGTCCCTAACGCTCCCAAACGCGACCACAGCCCTTACGGGCACAGCCCTATGTCCGGTGCAGCCTCTATGATGCGGCCACCCAGGTAGCTTAGGGTTAGCATATATGCTCTTCGGCATCAGCCTGGCCAACCTGGCCCCGGAGAGTGTCACAGCATGCTCTGTAATCCCCTACTGATGGTGGCCTTGGTGACGATGAACTTGCTGCAATACTGATGCCTTTTTTCCTCCCAGAAGCCCCAGCAGCCTAGTGAAATGAAGGGGCGTGCACATCTCACTGGCCTCTGTTTACTTACCCTCTGGCTAACTGGAATGAGTTCCCAGGCAAATGTATCCATTTGGGAAAGAGCTAGGATTAGGAAGGCTCTTTCTACAGGCACGGTGGGAAAGAGTCAGAGAGCTACATGCCTGAGGCATCTTTCCTCCTCCCTCGCTCATTGTGTTCCCTAACTTCTAACTCTCTGCCAGGCCAGGCCCTGCTTCTTTTACTTCCAACCCCCCTGACCCCTCGTCTTCCACCTACTCCCCGCTCTATTATGCCTTCTCCTTTTTTGCTCTCTTCTATGGCCCTTTGAAAAGGAGTGCAGGCCTAGCTAAGGCTCATGAAGGAAATCTACCAACAAAAGAAACTTTCCTCGCTTATGGGAGGTGCTGTGAGACGAGTAAGAAGGGCTGAAGGGGTTATTGGGTTGTTGAGTTGGGAAGCATTCTCCCCCAGGGCAAAGAGTGGGAAAGGCTCGCTACAGCAAGAGTCTTTCAAATCTTTCAATTTTGAGAGCAGAGTGTTAACATTCAAAAATCATGAACAAGCAGCAATACGAAAGCATAAAGTAGCAGTGGACAGAAGATTGCCCTGCGCATATCAGTACACCCCAATGACAAAGGCAAAGATTTAACCGACCTGCTTAGCTATTGGTGCCTCAAACCTCACAGTGAGTATCATTTTCCAGTGAAGCAAAACATCCTCTGAATTGGGGTGAAAGAGAGATTTAATGTGCCAAAGGAAGGCAACATGGAAATTCAGTTTCCTGCTCTCTGAGGAAGGCGGGTCGACAGCCCAGTGGGTTAATGCACCTACTGCAGCCTCCTACGTGTAGCCTGCAGGCGACACATTCAGTTGCTGGTGAGATGCTGATACAGGTTTGCTTGCTACGCAGGGGCCGGTGGTCACCTCGCAGCGCCTCGAGAAGGTGTCCTGTTTGGGTCCCCGTGCAAATATCTTATCAACCATGACCCGTAGGTTACACTTTTTCCCCTCGTTTTTTTTCCAGTCAGTGGGGGCCAGAGAGACACGCTTTTCTAGGGGCGTTACCAAGGCCAGAGTGCAGAAAACAAAGGCACAGCTTTTAATAGGAATGCAGGTATTGAAGGGGCATTAGCTGTTGGCTGATCGCAGAGGGCAATGCGTACCCATTTTCAAAAGAGAAAAAAAATGATTTAAAAAAAAGAATTGCCCACGAGATTCCAGACATTGGATTAGAACTCAGGTCTCCAGCATTCCCGGACCAAGCACTTACCACTTGAGCCACTGGTGCTGTGCTTCTGAAAGCAGCTTTTGAGCGGATATATCTTTATTCTGCATGCCCCTGTATTGCATTGTGAAACATGTTCACTGGAGAAAATGAGCATAGAACATCTGTCCCCCCTAACTCCACCAAATACCAGCTAACTGCAGTGGTCTAGAGGTTAAGTGCTTGTGTTACAGCGCTGGGGGCCTGGGTTCGAGTCCTGCTTTCGGCACATAAACGTAATAGTTGGGTAAGGTGGAAGAAAGTGAGAGGTGGGACTGCGGAAGCGAGGGAGTGCAGGCTAAAGGAGGAGGTGGGGTAGGCTAAAGGAGCAGGTAGGGCAGATGCATGGGTCCCTGTGGAGAGGAGGCGGGGCTGGCTGAGTCGGGGTAGGACTAGAAGGGCATGGTGTAGGTTCCCTGGTAAAGGGGAGGGAGGGAGGGAGGAAGAAAGCATAGAGGAGGGACTCAGGAGGCCGGAAGTGCAGGGTACAAAGGAGCAGGCAGGTTCTGCTAAATGGTAGGGCCGCATGAGAAAAGAAAATGTCCATCCATTCCACCCTCCAATGGGCACCCTTTTGCACCTCCTCCATGGCCCCTTCCCGACCTTAGGACCCTCCTTTACACAGCCCCTCTCCATTCAGGGCCCTCTTACACCGCCCTCGGAGCCCACTTTATCCTCCATTCCCCTCTCGACCTACCAGCCCCTCCTCTTCTCCACAAGGACCCTTTCATCCAGCCCTACCTCGGCCTTTAGCCTGCCCCACCTCCTCCTTTTTTTACCCTGCACTCCCTCTCCCCCACCTCCACAGTCCCACCGCTCTGCTTTCTTCCACCCTCGCTTTACCAGGGAACTCATTACATAACCGCTGAACATTTTGGAAGGAGTGTGGGTACCCACAACTGATTACCCAACTATTCTGTTTATGTGCCGAAAGCAGGACTTGAACCCAGGCCCCCCAGCGCTGTAACACAAGCACTTAACCTCTAGGCCACTGCAGTTAGCTGGTATTTGGGGGAGCGGGGGGCCAGATGTCCTATCCTCGTTGGCTCCAGTGAACATGTTTCACAATGCAAATGGGTATGCTCACAGGGGCATGCAGGAGAAAGATATATATGCCCAAAAGCTGCTCTCAGAAGCACAGCCACCAGTGGCTCAAGTGGTAAGTGCTTGGTCTTGGAATGCTGGAGGCCTGAGTTCTAATCCAATGTCTGGAATCTCCTGAGCCTTTGAAAAAAAAAAAAAACAACTTTTTTACATTGAAAATGGATATGCATTGCCCTGCACGATCTGCCAACAGCCAATGCCCTTTCAATACCTGCATTCCCACTAACAGTTGTGCCTTTGTTTTCTGCACTCTGGTCTTGGTAATGCCCACACAAAAGCTTGTCTCTCTGGCCCCAATTGACTGGAAACAAAACGAGGGTAAAAGGTGTAATCTACGGTTCATGGTTGATACAATAATTGCCCTGGGACTCAAACAGGACACCTTCTCGAGGTGCTGCGAGGTGACCACCGGCTCCTGCATAGCAAGCAAACCTGTATCAGCATCTCACTGAATGTGTCACCTGCAGGCTACACATAGGAGGCTGCAGTAGGTGCATGAACCCATTGGGCTGTCGACCCTCCTTCCTCTGAGAGCAGGAAACTGAATTTCCATGTTGCCTTCCTTTGGCACATTAGATCTATCTTTCAACCCCATTCCGAGGATGTTTTGCTTCACTGGAAGATGATACTCATTGTGAGTTGTGAGGCACTAATAGCTAAGCAGGTCAGTTAAATCTTTGCCTTTGTCATTGGGGTGTACTGATATGCGCAGGGCAGTCTTCTGCCCTCTGGTACTCTATGCTTTCCTATTGCTGCTTGTTCATGATTCATAAATGTAAACACTCTGCTCTCAAAAGTGAAAGGTTTGCAAGACTCTTGATGTAACGAGCCTTTCCCACTCTTTGCCCTGGGGGTGAGAGGGCTGCTTTCTGCCTTTAACACCCTCAATTCTGGAGCGGCTGGCTCCAGCACTGAGAATAAGGGCCTAATCCTGGGGAGAAACGGGCAGAGCTCTGCGCCCTGCGTCCTCCACGCGTCCCTAACGCTCCCAAACGCGACCACAGCCCTTACGGGCACAGCCCTATGTCCGGTGCAGCCTCTATGGTGCAGCCACCCAGGTAGCTTAGGGTTAGCATATATGCTCTTCGGCATCAGCCTGGCCAACCTGGCCCCGGAGAGTGTCACAGCATGCTCTGTAATCCCCTACTGATGGTGGCCTTGGTGACGATGAACTTGCTGCAATACTGATGCCTTTTTTCCTCCCAGAAGCCCCAGCAGCCTAGTGAAATGAAGGGGCGTGCACATCTCACTGGCCTCTGTTTACCCTCTGGCTAACTGGAATGAGTTCCCAGGCAAATGTATCCATTTGGGAAAGAGCTAGGATTAGGAAGGCTCTTTCTACAGGCACGGTGGGAAAGAGTCAGAGAGCTACATGCCTGAGGCATCTTTCCTCCTCCCTCGCTCATTGTGTTCCCTAACTTCTAACTCTCTGCCAGGCCAGGCCCTGCTTCTTTTACTTCCAACCCCCCTGACCCCTCGTCTTCCACCTACTCCCCGCTCTATTATGCCTTCTCCTTTTTTGCTCTCTTCTATGGCCCTTTGAAAAGGAGTGCAGGCCTAGCTAAGGCTCATGAAGGAAATCTACCAACAAAAGAAACTTTCCTCGCTTATGGGAGGTGCTGTGAGACGAGTAAGAAGGGCTGAAGGGGTTATTGGGTTGTTGAGTTGGGAAGCATTCTCCCCCAGGGCAAAGAGTGGGAAAGGCTCGCTACAGCAAGAGTCTTTCAAATCTTTCAATTTTGAGAGCAGAGTGTTAACATTCAAAAATCATGAACAAGCAGCAATACGAAAGCATAAAGTAGCAGTGGACAGAAGATTGCCCTGCGCATATCAGTACACCCCAATGACAAAGGCAAAGATTTAACCGACCTGCTTAGCTATTGGTGCCTCAAACCTCACAGTGAGTATCATTTTCCAGTGAAGCAAAACATCCTCTGAATTGGGGTGAAAGAGAGATTTAATGTGCCAAAGGAAGGCAACATGGAAATTCAGTTTCCTGCTCTCTGAGGAAGGCGGGTCGACAGCCCAGTGGGTTAATGCACCTACTGCAGCCTCCTACGTGTAGCCTGCAGGCGACACATTCAGTTGCTGGTGAGATGCTGATACAGGTTTGCTTGCTACGCAGGGGCCGGTGGTCACCTCGCAGCGCCTCGAGAAGGTGTCCTGTTTGGGTCCCCGTGCAAATATCTTATCAACCATGACCCGTAGGTTACACTTTTTCCCCTCGTTTTTTTTCCAGTCAGTGGGGGCCAGAGAGACACGCTTTTCTAGGGGCGTTACCAAGGCCAGAGTGCAGAAAACAAAGGCACAGCTTTTAATAGGAATGCAGGTATTGAAGGGGCATTAGCTGTTGGCTGATCGCAGAGGGCAATGCGTACCCATTTTCAAAAGAGAAAAAAAATGATTTAAAAAAAAGAATTGCCCACGAGATTCCAGACATTGGATTAGAACTCAGGTCTCCAGCATTCCCGGACCAAGCACTTACCACTTGAGCCACTGGTGCTGTGCTTCTGAAAGCAGCTTTTGAGCGGATATATCTTTATTCTGCATGCCCCTGTATTGCATTGTGAAACATGTTCACTGGAGAAAATGAGCATAGAACATCTGTCCCCCCCTAACTCCACCAAATACCAGCTAACTGCAGTGGTCTAGAGGTTAAGTGCTTGTGTTACAGCGCTGGGGGCCTGGGTTCGAGTCCTGCTTTCGGCACATAAACGTAATAGTTGGGTAAGGTGGAAGAAAGTGAGAGGTGGGACTGCGGAAGCGAGGGAGTGCAGGCTAAAGGAGGAGGTGGGGTAGGCTAAAGGAGCAGGTAGGGCAGATGCATGGGTCCCTGTGGAGAGGAGGCGGGGCTGGCTGAGTCGGGGTAGGACTAGAAGGGCATGGTGTAGGTTCCCTGGTAAAGGGGAGGGAGGGAGGGAGGAAGAAAGCATAGAGGAGGGACTCAGGAGGCCGGAAGTGCAGGGTACAAAGGAGCAGGCAGGTTCTGCTAAATGGTAGGGCCGCATGAGAAAAGAAAATGTCCATCCATTCCACCCTCCAATGGGCACCCTTTTGCACCTCCTCCATGGCCCCTTCCCGACCTTAGGACCCTCCTTTACACAGCCCCTCTCCATTCAGGGCCCTCTTACACCGCCCTCGGAGCCCACTTTATCCTCCATTCCCCTCTCGACCTACCAGCCCCTCCTCTTCTCCACAAGGACCCTTTCATCCAGCCCTACCTCGGCCTTTAGCCTGCCCCACCTCCTCCTTTTTTTACCCTGCACTCCCTCTCCCCCCACCTCCACAGTCCCACCGCTCTGCTTTCTTCCACCCTCGCTTTACCAGGGAACTCATTACATAACCGCTGAACATTTTGGAAGGAGTGTGGGTACCCACAACTGATTACCCAACTATTCTGTTTATGTGCCGAAAGCAGGACTTGAACCCAGGCCCCCCAGCGCTGTAACACAAGCACTTAACCTCTAGGCCACTGCAGTTAGCTGGTATTTGGGGGAGCGGGGGGCCAGATGTCCTATCCTCGTTGGCTCCAGTGAACATGTTTCACAATGCAAATGGGTATGCTCACAGGGGCATGCAGGAGAAAGATATATATGCCCAAAAGCTGCTCTCAGAAGCACAGCCACCAGTGGCTCAAGTGGTAAGTGCTTGGTCTTGGAATGCTGGAGGCCTGAGTTCTAATCCAATGTCTGGAATCTCCTGAGCCTTTGAAAAAAAAAAAAAACAACTTTTTTACATTGAAAATGGATATGCATTGCCCTGCACGATCTGCCAACAGCCAATGCCCTTTCAATACCTGCATTCCCACTAACAGTTGTGCCTTTGTTTTCTGCACTCTGGTCTTGGTAATGCCCACACAAAAGCTTGTCTCTCTGGCCCCAATTGACTGGAAACAAAACGAGGGTAAAAGGTGTAATCTACGGTTCATGGTTGATACAATAATTGCCCTGGGACTCAAACAGGACACCTTCTCGAGGTGCTGCGAGGTGACCACCGGCTCCTGCATAGCAAGCAAACCTGTATCAGCATCTCACTGAATGTGTCACCTGCAGGCTACACATAGGAGGCTGCAGTAGGTGCATGAACCCATTGGGCTGTCGACCCTCCTTCCTCTGAGAGCAGGAAACTGAATTTCCATGTTGCCTTCCTTTGGCACATTAGATCTATCTTTCAACCCCATTCCGAGGATGTTTTGCTTCACTGGAAGATGATACTCATTGTGAGTTGTGAGGCACTAATAGCTAAGCAGGTCAGTTAAATCTTTGCCTTTGTCATTGGGGTGTACTGATATGCGCAGGGCAGTCTTCTGCCCTCTGGTACTCTATGCTTTCCTATTGCTGCTTGTTCATGATTCATAAATGTAAACACTCTGCTCTCAAAAGTGAAAGGTTTGCAAGACTCTTGATGTAACGAGCCTTTCCCACTCTTTGCCCTGGGGGTGAGAGGGCTGCTTTCTGCCTTTAACACCCTCAATTCTGGAGCGGCTGGCTCCAGCACTGAGAATAAGGGCCTAATCCTGGGGAGAAACGGGCAGAGCTCTGCGCCCTGCGTCCTCCACGCGTCCCTAACGCTCCCAAACGCGACCACAGCCCTTACGGGCACAGCCCTATGTCCGGTGCAGCCTCTATGGTGCAGCCACCCAGGTAGCTTAGGGTTAGCATATATGCTCTTCGGCATCAGCCTGGCCAACCTGGCCCCGGAGAGTGTCACAGCATGCTCTGTAATCCCCTACTGATGGTGGCCTTGGTGACGATGAACTTGCTGCAATACTGATGCCTTTTTTCCTCCCAGAAGCCCCAGCAGCCTAGTGAAATGAAGGGGCGTGCACATCTCACTGGCCTCTGTTTACCCTCTGGCTAACTGGAATGAGTTCCCAGGCAAATGTATCCATTTGGGAAAGAGCTAGGATTAGGAAGGCTCTTTCTACAGGCACGGTGGGAAAGAGTCAGAGAGCTACATGCCTGAGGCATCTTTCCTCCTCCCTCGCTCATTGTGTTCCCTAACTTCTAACTCTCTGCCAGGCCAGGCCCTGCTTCTTTTACTTCCAACCCCCCTGACCCCTCGTCTTCCACCTACTCCCCGCTCTATTATGCCTTCTCCTTTTTTGCTCTCTTCTATGGCCCTTTGAAAAGGAGTGCAGGCCTAGCTAAGGCTCATGAAGGAAATCTACCAACAAAAGAAACTTTCCTCGCTTATGGGAGGTGCTGTGAGACGAGTAAGAAGGGCTGAAGGGGTTATTGGGTTGTTGAGTTGGGAAGCATTCTCCCCCAGGGCAAAGAGTGGGAAAGGCTCGCTACAGCAAGAGTCTTTCAAATCTTTCAATTTTGAGAGCAGAGTGTTAACATTCAAAAATCATGAACAAGCAGCAATACGAAAGCATAAAGTAGCAGTGGACAGAAGATTGCCCTGCGCATATCAGTACACCCCAATGACAAAGGCAAAGATTTAACCGACCTGCTTAGCTATTGGTGCCTCAAACCTCACAGTGAGTATCATTTTCCAGTGAAGCAAAACATCCTCTGAATTGGGGTGAAAGAGAGATTTAATGTGCCAAAGGAAGGCAACATGGAAATTCAGTTTCCTGCTCTCTGAGGAAGGCGGGTCGACAGCCCAGTGGGTTAATGCACCTACTGCAGCCTCCTACGTGTAGCCTGCAGGCGACACATTCAGTTGCTGGTGAGATGCTGATACAGGTTTGCTTGCTACGCAGGGGCCGGTGGTCACCTCGCAGCGCCTCGAGAAGGTGTCCTGTTTGGGTCCCCGTGCAAATATCTTATCAACCATGACCCGTAGGTTACACTTTTTCCCCTCGTTTTTTTTCCAGTCAGTGGGGGCCAGAGAGACACGCTTTTCTAGGGGCGTTACCAAGGCCAGAGTGCAGAAAACAAAGGCACAGCTTTTAATAGGAATGCAGGTATTGAAGGGGCATTAGCTGTTGGCTGATCGCAGAGGGCAATGCGTACCCATTTTCAAAAGAGAAAAAAAATGATTTAAAAAAAAGAATTGCCCACGAGATTCCAGACATTGGATTAGAACTCAGGTCTCCAGCATTCCCGGACCAAGCACTTACCACTTGAGCCACTGGTGCTGTGCTTCTGAAAGCAGCTTTTGAGCGGATATATCTTTATTCTGCATGCCCCTGTATTGCATTGTGAAACATGTTCACTGGAGAAAATGAGCATAGAACATCTGTCCCCCCTAACTCCACCAAATACCAGCTAACTGCAGTGGTCTAGAGGTTAAGTGCTTGTGTTACAGCGCTGGGGGCCTGGGTTCGAGTCCTGCTTTCGGCACATAAACGTAATAGTTGGGTAAGGTGGAAGAAAGTGAGAGGTGGGACTGCGGAAGCGAGGGAGTGCAGGCTAAAGGAGGAGGTGGGGTAGGCTAAAGGAGCAGGTAGGGCAGATGCATGGGTCCCTGTGGAGAGGAGGCGGGGCTGGCTGAGTCGGGGTAGGACTAGAAGGGCATGGTGTAGGTTCCCTGGTAAAGGGGAGGGAGGGAGGGAGGGAGGAAGAAAGCATAGAGGAGGGACTCAGGAGGCCGGAAGTGCAGGGTACAAAGGAGCAGGCAGGTTCTGCTAAATGGTAGGGCCGCATGAGAAAAGAAAATGTCCATCCATTCCACCCTCCAATGGGCACCCTTTTGCACCTCCTCCATGGCCCCTTCCCGACCTTAGGACCCTCCTTTACACAGCCCCTCTCCATTCAGGGCCCTCTTACACCGCCCTCGGAGCCCACTTTATCCTCCATTCCCCTCTCGACCTACCAGCCCCTCCTCTTCTCCACAAGGACCCTTTCATCCAGCCCTACCTCGGCCTTTAGCCTGCCCCACCTCCTCCTTTTTTTACCCTGCACTCCCTCTCCCCCACCTCCACAGTCCCACCGCTCTGCTTTCTTCCACCCTCGCTTTACCAGGGAACTCATTACATAACCGCTGAACATTTTGGAAGGAGTGTGGGTACCCACAACTGATTACCCAACTATTCTGTTTATGTGCCGAAAGCAGGACTTGAACCCAGGCCCCCCAGCGCTGTAACACAAGCACTTAACCTCTAGGCCACTGCAGTTAGCTGGTATTTGGGGGAGCGGGGGGCCAGATGTCCTATCCTCGTTGGCTCCAGTGAACATGTTTCACAATGCAAATGGGTATGCTCACAGGGGCATGCAGGAGAAAGATATATATGCCCAAAAGCTGCTCTCAGAAGCACAGCCACCAGTGGCTCAAGTGGTAAGTGCTTGGTCTTGGAATGCTGGAGGCCTGAGTTCTAATCCAATGTCTGGAATCTCCTGAGCCTTTGAAAAAAAAAAAAAACAACTTTTTTACATTGAAAATGGATATGCATTGCCCTGCACGATCTGCCAACAGCCAATGCCCTTTCAATACCTGCATTCCCACTAACAGTTGTGCCTTTGTTTTCTGCACTCTGGTCTTGGTAATGCCCACACAAAAGCTTGTCTCTCTGGCCCCAATTGACTGGAAACAAAACGAGGGTAAAAGGTGTAATCTACGGTTCATGGTTGATACAATAATTGCCCTGGGACTCAAACAGGACACCTTCTCGAGGTGCTGCGAGGTGACCACCGGCTCCTGCATAGCAAGCAAACCTGTATCAGCATCTCACTGAATGTGTCACCTGCAGGCTACACATAGGAGGCTGCAGTAGGTGCATGAACCCATTGGGCTGTCGACCCTCCTTCCTCTGAGAGCAGGAAACTGAATTTCCATGTTGCCTTCCTTTGGCACATTAGATCTATCTTTCAACCCCATTCCGAGGATGTTTTGCTTCACTGGAAGATGATACTCATTGTGAGTTGTGAGGCACTAATAGCTAAGCAGGTCAGTTAAATCTTTGCCTTTGTCATTGGGGTGTACTGATATGCGCAGGGCAGTCTTCTGCCCTCTGGTACTCTATGCTTTCCTATTGCTGCTTGTTCATGATTCATAAATGTAAACACTCTGCTCTCAAAAGTGAAAGGTTTGCAAGACTCTTGATGTAACGAGCCTTTCCCACTCTTTGCCCTGGGGGTGAGAGGGCTGCTTTCTGCCTTTAACACCCTCAATTCTGGAGCGGCTGGCTCCAGCACTGAGAATAAGGGCCTAATCCTGGGGAGAAACGGGCAGAGCTCTGCGCCCTGCGTCCTCCACGCGTCCCTAACGCTCCCAAACGCGACCACAGCCCTTACGGGCACAGCCCTATGTCCGGTGCAGCCTCTATGGTGCAGCCACCCAGGTAGCTTAGGGTTAGCATATATGCTCTTCGGCATCAGCCTGGCCAACCTGGCCCCGGAGAGTGTCACAGCATGCTCTGTAATCCCCTACTGATGGTGGCCTTGGTGACGATGAACTTGCTGCAATACTGATGCCTTTTTTCCTCCCAGAAGCCCCAGCAGCCTAGTGAAATGAAGGGGCGTGCACATCTCACTGGCCTCTGTTTACCCTCTGGCTAACTGGAATGAGTTCCCAGGCAAATGTATCCATTTGGGAAAGAGCTAGGATTAGGAAGGCTCTTTCTACAGGCACGGTGGGAAAGAGTCAGAGAGCTACATGCCTGAGGCATCTTTCCTCCTCCCTCGCTCATTGTGTTCCCTAACTTCTAACTCTCTGCCAGGCCAGGCCCTGCTTCTTTTACTTCCAACCCCCCTGACCCCTCGTCTTCCACCTACTCCCCGCTCTATTATGCCTTCTCCTTTTTTGCTCTCTTCTATGGCCCTTTGAAAAGGAGTGCAGGCCTAGCTAAGGCTCATGAAGGAAATCTACCAACAAAAGAAACTTTCCTCGCTTATGGGAGGTGCTGTGAGACGAGTAAGAAGGGCTGAAGGGGTTATTGGGTTGTTGAGTTGGGAAGCATTCTCCCCCAGGGCAAAGAGTGGGAAAGGCTCGCTACAGCAAGAGTCTTTCAAATCTTTCAATTTTGAGAGCAGAGTGTTAACATTCAAAAATCATGAACAAGCAGCAATACGAAAGCATAAAGTAGCAGTGGACAGAAGATTGCCCTGCGCATATCAGTACACCCCAATGACAAAGGCAAAGATTTAACCGACCTGCTTAGCTATTGGTGCCTCAAACCTCACAGTGAGTATCATTTTCCAGTGAAGCAAAACATCCTCTGAATTGGGGTGAAAGAGAGATTTAATGTGCCAAAGGAAGGCAACATGGAAATTCAGTTTCCTGCTCTCTGAGGAAGGCGGGTCGACAGCCCAGTGGGTTAATGCACCTACTGCAGCCTCCTACGTGTAGCCTGCAGGCGACACATTCAGTTGCTGGTGAGATGCTGATACAGGTTTGCTTGCTACGCAGGGGCCGGTGGTCACCTCGCAGCGCCTCGAGAAGGTGTCCTGTTTGGGTCCCCGTGCAAATATCTTATCAACCATGACCCGTAGGTTACACTTTTTCCCCTCGTTTTTTTTCCAGTCAGTGGGGGCCAGAGAGACACGCTTTTCTAGGGGCGTTACCAAGGCCAGAGTGCAGAAAACAAAGGCACAGCTTTTAATAGGAATGCAGGTATTGAAGGGGCATTAGCTGTTGGCTGATCGCAGAGGGCAATGCGTACCCATTTTCAAAAGAGAAAAAAAATGATTTAAAAAAAAGAATTGCCCACGAGATTCCAGACATTGGATTAGAACTCAGGTCTCCAGCATTCCCGGACCAAGCACTTACCACTTGAGCCACTGGTGCTGTGCTTCTGAAAGCAGCTTTTGAGCGGATATATCTTTATTCTGCATGCCCCTGTATTGCATTGTGAAACATGTTCACTGGAGAAAATGAGCATAGAACATCTGTCCCCCCTAACTCCACCAAATACCAGCTAACTGCAGTGGTCTAGAGGTTAAGTGCTTGTGTTACAGCGCTGGGGGCCTGGGTTCGAGTCCTGCTTTCGGCACATAAACGTAATAGTTGGGTAAGGTGGAAGAAAGTGAGAGGTGGGACTGCGGAAGCGAGGGAGTGCAGGCTAAAGGAGGAGGTGGGGTAGGCTAAAGGAGCAGGTAGGGCAGATGCATGGGTCCCTGTGGAGAGGAGGCGGGGCTGGCTGAGTCGGGGTAGGACTAGAAGGGCATGGTGTAGGTTCCCTGGTAAAGGGGAGGGAGGGAGGGAGGGAGGAAGAAAGCATAGAGGAGGGACTCAGGAGGCCGGAAGTGCAGGGTACAAAGGAGCAGGCAGGTTCTGCTAAATGGTAGGGCCGCATGAGAAAAGAAAATGTCCATCCATTCCACCCTCCAATGGGCACCCTTTTGCACCTCCTCCATGGCCCCTTCCCGACCTTAGGACCCTCCTTTACACAGCCCCTCTCCATTCAGGGCCCTCTTACACCGCCCTCGGAGCCCACTTTATCCTCCATTCCCCTCTCGACCTACCAGCCCCTCCTCTTCTCCACAAGGACCCTTTCATCCAGCCCTACCTCGGCCTTTAGCCTGCCCCACCTCCTCCTTTTTTTACCCTGCACTCCCTCTCCCCCACCTCCACAGTCCCACCGCTCTGCTTTCTTCCACCCTCGCTTTACCAGGGAACTCATTACATAACCGCTGAACATTTTGGAAGGAGTGTGGGTACCCACAACTGATTACCCAACTATTCTGTTTATGTGCCGAAAGCAGGACTTGAACCCAGGCCCCCCAGCGCTGTAACACAAGCACTTAACCTCTAGGCCACTGCAGTTAGCTGGTATTTGGGGGAGCGGGGGGCCAGATGTCCTATCCTCGTTGGCTCCAGTGAACATGTTTCACAATGCAAATGGGTATGCTCACAGGGGCATGCAGGAGAAAGATATATATGCCCAAAAGCTGCTCTCAGAAGCACAGCCACCAGTGGCTCAAGTGGTAAGTGCTTGGTCTTGGAATGCTGGAGGCCTGAGTTCTAATCCAATGTCTGGAATCTCCTGAGCCTTTGAAAAAAAAAAAAAACAACTTTTTTACATTGAAAATGGATATGCATTGCCCTGCACGATCTGCCAACAGCCAATGCCCTTTCAATACCTGCATTCCCACTAACAGTTGTGCCTTTGTTTTCTGCACTCTGGTCTTGGTAATGCCCACACAAAAGCTTGTCTCTCTGGCCCCAATTGACTGGAAACAAAACGAGGGTAAAAGGTGTAATCTACGGTTCATGGTTGATACAATAATTGCCCTGGGACTCAAACAGGACACCTTCTCGAGGTGCTGCGAGGTGACCACCGGCTCCTGCATAGCAAGCAAACCTGTATCAGCATCTCACTGAATGTGTCACCTGCAGGCTACACATAGGAGGCTGCAGTAGGTGCATGAACCCATTGGGCTGTCGACCCTCCTTCCTCTGAGAGCAGGAAACTGAATTTCCATGTTGCCTTCCTTTGGCACATTAGATCTATCTTTCAACCCCATTCCGAGGATGTTTTGCTTCACTGGAAGATGATACTCATTGTGAGTTGTGAGGCACTAATAGCTAAGCAGGTCAGTTAAATCTTTGCCTTTGTCATTGGGGTGTACTGATATGCGCAGGGCAGTCTTCTGCCCTCTGGTACTCTATGCTTTCCTATTGCTGCTTGTTCATGATTCATAAATGTAAACACTCTGCTCTCAAAAGTGAAAGGTTTGCAAGACTCTTGATGTAACGAGCCTTTCCCACTCTTTGCCCTGGGGGTGAGAGGGCTGCTTTCTGCCTTTAACACCCTCAATTCTGGAGCGGCTGGCTCCAGCACTGAGAATAAGGGCCTAATCCTGGGGAGAAACGGGCAGAGCTCTGCGCCCTGCGTCCTCCACGCGTCCCTAACGCTCCCAAACGCGACCACAGCCCTTACGGGCACAGCCCTATGTCCGGTGCAGCCTCTATGGTGCAGCCACCCAGGTAGCTTAGGGTTAGCATATATGCTCTTCGGCATCAGCCTGGCCAACCTGGCCCCGGAGAGTGTCACAGCATGCTCTGTAATCCCCTACTGATGGTGGCCTTGGTGACGATGAACTTGCTGCAATACTGATGCCTTTTTTCCTCCCAGAAGCCCCAGCAGCCTAGTGAAATGAAGGGGCGTGCACATCTCACTGGCCTCTGTTTACCCTCTGGCTAACTGGAATGAGTTCCCAGGCAAATGTATCCATTTGGGAAAGAGCTAGGATTAGGAAGGCTCTTTCTACAGGCACGGTGGGAAAGAGTCAGAGAGCTACATGCCTGAGGCATCTTTCCTCCTCCCTCGCTCATTGTGTTCCCTAACTTCTAACTCTCTGCCAGGCCAGGCCCTGCTTCTTTTACTTCCAACCCCCCTGACCCCTCGTCTTCCACCTACTCCCCGCTCTATTATGCCTTCTCCTTTTTTGCTCTCTTCTATGGCCCTTTGAAAAGGAGTGCAGGCCTAGCTAAGGCTCATGAAGGAAATCTACCAACAAAAGAAACTTTCCTCGCTTATGGGAGGTGCTGTGAGACGAGTAAGAAGGGCTGAAGGGGTTATTGGGTTGTTGAGTTGGGAAGCATTCTCCCCCAGGGCAAAGAGTGGGAAAGGCTCGCTACAGCAAGAGTCTTTCAAATCTTTCAATTTTGAGAGCAGAGTGTTAACATTCAAAAATCATGAACAAGCAGCAATACGAAAGCATAAAGTAGCAGTGGACAGAAGATTGCCCTGCGCATATCAGTACACCCCAATGACAAAGGCAAAGATTTAACCGACCTGCTTAGCTATTGGTGCCTCAAACCTCACAGTGAGTATCATTTTCCAGTGAAGCAAAACATCCTCTGAATTGGGGTGAAAGAGAGATTTAATGTGCCAAAGGAAGGCAACATGGAAATTCAGTTTCCTGCTCTCTGAGGAAGGCGGGTCGACAGCCCAGTGGGTTAATGCACCTACTGCAGCCTCCTACGTGTAGCCTGCAGGCGACACATTCAGTTGCTGGTGAGATGCTGATACAGGTTTGCTTGCTACGCAGGGGCCGGTGGTCACCTCGCAGCGCCTCGAGAAGGTGTCCTGTTTGGGTCCCCGTGCAAATATCTTATCAACCATGACCCGTAGGTTACACTTTTTCCCCTCGTTTTTTTTCCAGTCAGTGGGGGCCAGAGAGACACGCTTTTCTAGGGGCGTTACCAAGGCCAGAGTGCAGAAAACAAAGGCACAGCTTTTAATAGGAATGCAGGTATTGAAGGGGCATTAGCTGTTGGCTGATCGCAGAGGGCAATGCGTACCCATTTTCAAAAGAGAAAAAAAATGATTTAAAAAAAAGAATTGCCCACGAGATTCCAGACATTGGATTAGAACTCAGGTCTCCAGCATTCCCGGACCAAGCACTTACCACTTGAGCCACTGGTGCTGTGCTTCTGAAAGCAGCTTTTGAGCGGATATATCTTTATTCTGCATGCCCCTGTATTGCATTGTGAAACATGTTCACTGGAGAAAATGAGCATAGAACATCTGTCCCCCCTAACTCCACCAAATACCAGCTAACTGCAGTGGTCTAGAGGTTAAGTGCTTGTGTTACAGCGCTGGGGGCCTGGGTTCGAGTCCTGCTTTCGGCACATAAACGTAATAGTTGGGTAAGGTGGAAGAAAGTGAGAGGTGGGACTGCGGAAGCGAGGGAGTGCAGGCTAAAGGAGGAGGTGGGGTAGGCTAAAGGAGCAGGTAGGGCAGATGCATGGGTCCCTGTGGAGAGGAGGCGGGGCTGGCTGAGTCGGGGTAGGACTAGAAGGGCATGGTGTAGGTTCCCTGGTAAAGGGGAGGGAGGGAGGGAGGGAGGAAGAAAGCATAGAGGAGGGACTCAGGAGGCCGGAAGTGCAGGGTACAAAGGAGCAGGCAGGTTCTGCTAAATGGTAGGGCCGCATGAGAAAAGAAAATGTCCATCCATTCCACCCTCCAATGGGCACCCTTTTGCACCTCCTCCATGGCCCCTTCCCGACCTTAGGACCCTCCTTTACACAGCCCCTCTCCATTCAGGGCCCTCTTACACCGCCCTCGGAGCCCACTTTATCCTCCATTCCCCTCTCGACCTACCAGCCCCTCCTCTTCTCCACAAGGACCCTTTCATCCAGCCCTACCTCGGCCTTTAGCCTGCCCCACCTCCTCCTTTTTTTACCCTGCACTCCCTCTCCCCCACCTCCACAGTCCCACCGCTCTGCTTTCTTCCACCCTCGCTTTACCAGGGAACTCATTACATAACCGCTGAACATTTTGGAAGGAGTGTGGGTACCCACAACTGATTACCCAACTATTCTGTTTATGTGCCGAAAGCAGGACTTGAACCCAGGCCCCCCAGCGCTGTAACACAAGCACTTAACCTCTAGGCCACTGCAGTTAGCTGGTATTTGGGGGAGCGGGGGGCCAGATGTCCTATCCTCGTTGGCTCCAGTGAACATGTTTCACAATGCAAATGGGTATGCTCACAGGGGCATGCAGGAGAAAGATATATATGCCCAAAAGCTGCTCTCAGAAGCACAGCCACCAGTGGCTCAAGTGGTAAGTGCTTGGTCTTGGAATGCTGGAGGCCTGAGTTCTAATCCAATGTCTGGAATCTCCTGAGCCTTTGAAAAAAAAAAAAAACAACTTTTTTACATTGAAAATGGATATGCATTGCCCTGCACGATCTGCCAACAGCCAATGCCCTTTCAATACCTGCATTCCCACTAACAGTTGTGCCTTTGTTTTCTGCACTCTGGTCTTGGTAATGCCCACACAAAAGCTTGTCTCTCTGGCCCCAATTGACTGGAAACAAAACGAGGGTAAAAGGTGTAATCTACGGTTCATGGTTGATACAATAATTGCCCTGGGACTCAAACAGGACACCTTCTCGAGGTGCTGCGAGGTGACCACCGGCTCCTGCATAGCAAGCAAACCTGTATCAGCATCTCACTGAATGTGTCACCTGCAGGCTACACATAGGAGGCTGCAGTAGGTGCATGAACCCATTGGGCTGTCGACCCTCCTTCCTCTGAGAGCAGGAAACTGAATTTCCATGTTGCCTTCCTTTGGCACATTAGATCTATCTTTCAACCCCATTCCGAGGATGTTTTGCTTCACTGGAAGATGATACTCATTGTGAGTTGTGAGGCACTAATAGCTAAGCAGGTCAGTTAAATCTTTGCCTTTGTCATTGGGGTGTACTGATATGCGCAGGGCAGTCTTCTGCCCTCTGGTACTCTATGCTTTCCTATTGCTGCTTGTTCATGATTCATAAATGTAAACACTCTGCTCTCAAAAGTGAAAGGTTTGCAAGACTCTTGATGTAACGAGCCTTTCCCACTCTTTGCCCTGGGGGTGAGAGGGCTGCTTTCTGCCTTTAACACCCTCAATTCTGGAGCGGCTGGCTCCAGCACTGAGAATAAGGGCCTAATCCTGGGGAGAAACGGGCAGAGCTCTGCGCCCTGCGTCCTCCACGCGTCCCTAACGCTCCCAAACGCGACCACAGCCCTTACGGGCACAGCCCTATGTCCGGTGCAGCCTCTATGGTGCAGCCACCCAGGTAGCTTAGGGTTAGCATATATGCTCTTCGGCATCAGCCTGGCCAACCTGGCCCCGGAGAGTGTCACAGCATGCTCTGTAATCCCCTACTGATGGTGGCCTTGGTGACGATGAACTTGCTGCAATACTGATGCCTTTTTTCCTCCCAGAAGCCCCAGCAGCCTAGTGAAATGAAGGGGCGTGCACATCTCACTGGCCTCTGTTTACCCTCTGGCTAACTGGAATGAGTTCCCAGGCAAATGTATCCATTTGGGAAAGAGCTAGGATTAGGAAGGCTCTTTCTACAGGCACGGTGGGAAAGAGTCAGAGAGCTACATGCCTGAGGCATCTTTCCTCCTCCCTCGCTCATTGTGTTCCCTAACTTCTAACTCTCTGCCAGGCCAGGCCCTGCTTCTTTTACTTCCAACCCCCCTGACCCCTCGTCTTCCACCTACTCCCCGCTCTATTATGCCTTCTCCTTTTTTGCTCTCTTCTATGGCCCTTTGAAAAGGAGTGCAGGCCTAGCTAAGGCTCATGAAGGAAATCTACCAACAAAAGAAACTTTCCTCGCTTATGGGAGGTGCTGTGAGACGAGTAAGAAGGGCTGAAGGGGTTATTGGGTTGTTGAGTTGGGAAGCATTCTCCCCCAGGGCAAAGAGTGGGAAAGGCTCGCTACAGCAAGAGTCTTTCAAATCTTTCAATTTTGAGAGCAGAGTGTTAACATTCAAAAATCATGAACAAGCAGCAATACGAAAGCATAAAGTAGCAGTGGACAGAAGATTGCCCTGCGCATATCAGTACACCCCAATGACAAAGGCAAAGATTTAACCGACCTGCTTAGCTATTGGTGCCTCAAACCTCACAGTGAGTATCATTTTCCAGTGAAGCAAAACATCCTCTGAATTGGGGTGAAAGAGAGATTTAATGTGCCAAAGGAAGGCAACATGGAAATTCAGTTTCCTGCTCTCTGAGGAAGGCGGGTCGACAGCCCAGTGGGTTAATGCACCTACTGCAGCCTCCTACGTGTAGCCTGCAGGCGACACATTCAGTTGCTGGTGAGATGCTGATACAGGTTTGCTTGCTACGCAGGGGCCGGTGGTCACCTCGCAGCGCCTCGAGAAGGTGTCCTGTTTGGGTCCCCGTGCAAATATCTTATCAACCATGACCCGTAGGTTACACTTTTTCCCCTCGTTTTTTTTCCAGTCAGTGGGGGCCAGAGAGACACGCTTTTCTAGGGGCGTTACCAAGGCCAGAGTGCAGAAAACAAAGGCACAGCTTTTAATAGGAATGCAGGTATTGAAGGGGCATTAGCTGTTGGCTGATCGCAGAGGGCAATGCGTACCCATTTTCAAAAGAGAAAAAAAATGATTTAAAAAAAAGAATTGCCCACGAGATTCCAGACATTGGATTAGAACTCAGGTCTCCAGCATTCCCGGACCAAGCACTTACCACTTGAGCCACTGGTGCTGTGCTTCTGAAAGCAGCTTTTGAGCGGATATATCTTTATTCTGCATGCCCCTGTATTGCATTGTGAAACATGTTCACTGGAGAAAATGAGCATAGAACATCTGTCCCCCCTAACTCCACCAAATACCAGCTAACTGCAGTGGTCTAGAGGTTAAGTGCTTGTGTTACAGCGCTGGGGGCCTGGGTTCGAGTCCTGCTTTCGGCACATAAACGTAATAGTTGGGTAAGGTGGAAGAAAGTGAGAGGTGGGACTGCGGAAGCGAGGGAGTGCAGGCTAAAGGAGGAGGTGGGGTAGGCTAAAGGAGCAGGTAGGGCAGATGCATGGGTCCCTGTGGAGAGGAGGCGGGGCTGGCTGAGTCGGGGTAGGACTAGAAGGGCATGGTGTAGGTTCCCTGGTAAAGGGGAGGGAGGGAGGGAGGAAGAAAGCATAGAGGAGGGACTCAGGAGGCCGGAAGTGCAGGGTACAAAGGAGCAGGCAGGTTCTGCTAAATGGTAGGGCCGCATGAGAAAAGAAAATGTCCATCCATTCCACCCTCCAATGGGCACCCTTTTGCACCTCCTCCATGGCCCCTTCCCGACCTTAGGACCCTCCTTTACACAGCCCCTCTCCATTCAGGGCCCTCTTACACCGCCCTCGGAGCCCACTTTATCCTCCATTCCCCTCTCGACCTACCAGCCCCTCCTCTTCTCCACAAGGACCCTTTCATCCAGCCCTACCTCGGCCTTTAGCCTGCCCCACCTCCTCCTTTTTTTACCCTGCACTCCCTCTCCCCCCACCTCCACAGTCCCACCGCTCTGCTTTCTTCCACCCTCGCTTTACCAGGGAACTCATTACATAACCGCTGAACATTTTGGAAGGAGTGTGGGTACCCACAACTGATTACCCAACTATTCTGTTTATGTGCCGAAAGCAGGACTTGAACCCAGGCCCCCCAGCGCTGTAACACAAGCACTTAACCTCTAGGCCACTGCAGTTAGCTGGTATTTGGGGGAGCGGGGGGCCAGATGTCCTATCCTCGTTGGCTCCAGTGAACATGTTTCACAATGCAAATGGGTATGCTCACAGGGGCATGCAGGAGAAAGATATATATGCCCAAAAGCTGCTCTCAGAAGCACAGCCACCAGTGGCTCAAGTGGTAAGTGCTTGGTCTTGGAATGCTGGAGGCCTGAGTTCTAATCCAATGTCTGGAATCTCCTGAGCCTTTGAAAAAAAAAAAAAACAACTTTTTTACATTGAAAATGGATATGCATTGCCCTGCACGATCTGCCAACAGCCAATGCCCTTTCAATACCTGCATTCCCACTAACAGTTGTGCCTTTGTTTTCTGCACTCTGGTCTTGGTAATGCCCACACAAAAGCTTGTCTCTCTGGCCCCAATTGACTGGAAACAAAACGAGGGTAAAAGGTGTAATCTACGGTTCATGGTTGATACAATAATTGCCCTGGGACTCAAACAGGACACCTTCTCGAGGTGCTGCGAGGTGACCACCGGCTCCTGCATAGCAAGCAAACCTGTATCAGCATCTCACTGAATGTGTCACCTGCAGGCTACACATAGGAGGCTGCAGTAGGTGCATGAACCCATTGGGCTGTCGACCCTCCTTCCTCTGAGAGCAGGAAACTGAATTTCCATGTTGCCTTCCTTTGGCACATTAGATCTATCTTTCAACCCCATTCCGAGGATGTTTTGCTTCACTGGAAGATGATACTCATTGTGAGTTGTGAGGCACTAATAGCTAAGCAGGTCAGTTAAATCTTTGCCTTTGTCATTGGGGTGTACTGATATGCGCAGGGCAGTCTTCTGCCCTCTGGTACTCTATGCTTTCCTATTGCTGCTTGTTCATGATTCATAAATGTAAACACTCTGCTCTCAAAAGTGAAAGGTTTGCAAGACTCTTGATGTAACGAGCCTTTCCCACTCTTTGCCCTGGGGGTGAGAGGGCTGCTTTCTGCCTTTAACACCCTCAATTCTGGAGCGGCTGGCTCCAGCACTGAGAATAAGGGCCTAATCCTGGGGAGAAACGGGCAGAGCTCTGCGCCCTGCGTCCTCCACGCGTCCCTAACGCTCCCAAACGCGACCACAGCCCTTACGGGCACAGCCCTATGTCCGGTGCAGCCTCTATGGTGCAGCCACCCAGGTAGCTTAGGGTTAGCATATATGCTCTTCGGCATCAGCCTGGCCAACCTGGCCCCGGAGAGTGTCACAGCATGCTCTGTAATCCCCTACTGATGGTGGCCTTGGTGACGATGAACTTGCTGCAATACTGATGCCTTTTTTCCTCCCAGAAGCCCCAGCAGCCTAGTGAAATGAAGGGGCGTGCACATCTCACTGGCCTCTGTTTACCCTCTGGCTAACTGGAATGAGTTCCCAGGCAAATGTATCCATTTGGGAAAGAGCTAGGATTAGGAAGGCTCTTTCTACAGGCACGGTGGGAAAGAGTCAGAGAGCTACATGCCTGAGGCATCTTTCCTCCTCCCTCGCTCATTGTGTTCCCTAACTTCTAACTCTCTGCCAGGCCAGGCCCTGCTTCTTTTACTTCCAACCCCCCTGACCCCTCGTCTTCCACCTACTCCCCGCTCTATTATGCCTTCTCCTTTTTTGCTCTCTTCTATGGCCCTTTGAAAAGGAGTGCAGGCCTAGCTAAGGCTCATGAAGGAAATCTACCAACAAAAGAAACTTTCCTCGCTTATGGGAGGTGCTGTGAGACGAGTAAGAAGGGCTGAAGGGGTTATTGGGTTGTTGAGTTGGGAAGCATTCTCCCCCAGGGCAAAGAGTGGGAAAGGCTCGCTACAGCAAGAGTCTTTCAAATCTTTCAATTTTGAGAGCAGAGTGTTAACATTCAAAAATCATGAACAAGCAGCAATACGAAAGCATAAAGTAGCAGTGGACAGAAGATTGCCCTGCGCATATCAGTACACCCCAATGACAAAGGCAAAGATTTAACCGACCTGCTTAGCTATTGGTGCCTCAAACCTCACAGTGAGTATCATTTTCCAGTGAAGCAAAACATCCTCTGAATTGGGGTGAAAGAGAGATTTAATGTGCCAAAGGAAGGCAACATGGAAATTCAGTTTCCTGCTCTCTGAGGAAGGCGGGTCGACAGCCCAGTGGGTTAATGCACCTACTGCAGCCTCCTACGTGTAGCCTGCAGGCGACACATTCAGTTGCTGGTGAGATGCTGATACAGGTTTGCTTGCTACGCAGGGGCCGGTGGTCACCTCGCAGCGCCTCGAGAAGGTGTCCTGTTTGGGTCCCCGTGCAAATATCTTATCAACCATGACCCGTAGGTTACACTTTTTCCCCTCGTTTTTTTTCCAGTCAGTGGGGGCCAGAGAGACACGCTTTTCTAGGGGCGTTACCAAGGCCAGAGTGCAGAAAACAAAGGCACAGCTTTTAATAGGAATGCAGGTATTGAAGGGGCATTAGCTGTTGGCTGATCGCAGAGGGCAATGCGTACCCATTTTCAAAAGAGAAAAAAAATGATTTAAAAAAAAGAATTGCCCACGAGATTCCAGACATTGGATTAGAACTCAGGTCTCCAGCATTCCCGGACCAAGCACTTACCACTTGAGCCACTGGTGCTGTGCTTCTGAAAGCAGCTTTTGAGCGGATATATCTTTATTCTGCATGCCCCTGTATTGCATTGTGAAACATGTTCACTGGAGAAAATGAGCATAGAACATCTGTCCCCCCTAACTCCACCAAATACCAGCTAACTGCAGTGGTCTAGAGGTTAAGTGCTTGTGTTACAGCGCTGGGGGCCTGGGTTCGAGTCCTGCTTTCGGCACATAAACGTAATAGTTGGGTAAGGTGGAAGAAAGTGAGAGGTGGGACTGCGGAAGCGAGGGAGTGCAGGCTAAAGGAGGAGGTGGGGTAGGCTAAAGGAGCAGGTAGGGCAGATGCATGGGTCCCTGTGGAGAGGAGGCGGGGCTGGCTGAGTCGGGGTAGGACTAGAAGGGCATGGTGTAGGTTCCCTGGTAAAGGGGAGGGAGGGAGGGAGGGAGGAAGAAAGCATAGAGGAGGGACTCAGGAGGCCGGAAGTGCAGGGTACAAAGGAGCAGGCAGGTTCTGCTAAATGGTAGGGCCGCATGAGAAAAGAAAATGTCCATCCATTCCACCCTCCAATGGGCACCCTTTTGCACCTCCTCCATGGCCCCTTCCCGACCTTAGGACCCTCCTTTACACAGCCCCTCTCCATTCAGGGCCCTCTTACACCGCCCTCGGAGCCCACTTTATCCTCCATTCCCCTCTCGACCTACCAGCCCCTCCTCTTCTCCACAAGGACCCTTTCATCCAGCCCTACCTCGGCCTTTAGCCTGCCCCACCTCCTCCTTTTTTTACCCTGCACTCCCTCTCCCCCACCTCCACAGTCCCACCGCTCTGCTTTCTTCCACCCTCGCTTTACCAGGGAACTCATTACATAACCGCTGAACATTTTGGAAGGAGTGTGGGTACCCACAACTGATTACCCAACTATTCTGTTTATGTGCCGAAAGCAGGACTTGAACCCAGGCCCCCCAGCGCTGTAACACAAGCACTTAACCTCTAGGCCACTGCAGTTAGCTGGTATTTGGGGGAGCGGGGGGCCAGATGTCCTATCCTCGTTGGCTCCAGTGAACATGTTTCACAATGCAAATGGGTATGCTCACAGGGGCATGCAGGAGAAAGATATATATGCCCAAAAGCTGCTCTCAGAAGCACAGCCACCAGTGGCTCAAGTGGTAAGTGCTTGGTCTTGGAATGCTGGAGGCCTGAGTTCTAATCCAATGTCTGGAATCTCCTGAGCCTTTGAAAAAAAAAAAAAACAACTTTTTTACATTGAAAATGGATATGCATTGCCCTGCACGATCTGCCAACAGCCAATGCCCTTTCAATACCTGCATTCCCACTAACAGTTGTGCCTTTGTTTTCTGCACTCTGGTCTTGGTAATGCCCACACAAAAGCTTGTCTCTCTGGCCCCAATTGACTGGAAACAAAACGAGGGTAAAAGGTGTAATCTACGGTTCATGGTTGATACAATAATTGCCCTGGGACTCAAACAGGACACCTTCTCGAGGTGCTGCGAGGTGACCACCGGCTCCTGCATAGCAAGCAAACCTGTATCAGCATCTCACTGAATGTGTCACCTGCAGGCTACACATAGGAGGCTGCAGTAGGTGCATGAACCCATTGGGCTGTCGACCCTCCTTCCTCTGAGAGCAGGAAACTGAATTTCCCATGTTGCCTTCCTTTGGCACATTAGATCTATCTTTCAACCCCATTCCGAGGATGTTTTGCTTCACTGGAAGATGATACTCATTGTGAGTTGTGAGGCACTAATAGCTAAGCAGGTCAGTTAAATCTTTGCCTTTGTCATTGGGGTGTACTGATATGCGCAGGGCAGTCTTCTGCCCTCTGGTACTCTATGCTTTCCTATTGCTGCTTGTTCATGATTCATAAATGTAAACACTCTGCTCTCAAAAGTGAAAGGTTTGCAAGACTCTTGATGTAACGAGCCTTTCCCACTCTTTGCCCTGGGGGTGAGAGGGCTGCTTTCTGCCTTTAACACCCTCAATTCTGGAGCGGCTGGCTCCAGCACTGAGAATAAGGGCCTAATCCTGGGGAGAAACGGGCAGAGCTCTGCGCCCTGCGTCCTCCACGCGTCCCTAACGCTCCCAAACGCGACCACAGCCCTTACGGGCACAGCCCTATGTCCGGTGCAGCCTCTATGGTGCAGCCACCCAGGTAGCTTAGGGTTAGCATATATGCTCTTCGGCATCAGCCTGGCCAACCTGGCCCCGGAGAGTGTCACAGCATGCTCTGTAATCCCCTACTGATGGTGGCCTTGGTGACGATGAACTTGCTGCAATACTGATGCCTTTTTTCCTCCCAGAAGCCCCAGCAGCCTAGTGAAATGAAGGGGCGTGCACATCTCACTGGCCTCTGTTTACCCTCTGGCTAACTGGAATGAGTTCCCAGGCAAATGTATCCATTTGGGAAAGAGCTAGGATTAGGAAGGCTCTTTCTACAGGCACGGTGGGAAAGAGTCAGAGAGCTACATGCCTGAGGCATCTTTCCTCCTCCCTCGCTCATTGTGTTCCCTAACTTCTAACTCTCTGCCAGGCCAGGCCCTGCTTCTTTTACTTCCAACCCCCCTGACCCCTCGTCTTCCACCTACTCCCCGCTCTATTATGCCTTCTCCTTTTTTGCTCTCTTCTATGGCCCTTTGAAAAGGAGTGCAGGCCTAGCTAAGGCTCATGAAGGAAATCTACCAACAAAAGAAACTTTCCTCGCTTATGGGAGGTGCTGTGAGACGAGTAAGAAGGGCTGAAGGGGTTATTGGGTTGTTGAGTTGGGAAGCATTCTCCCCCAGGGCAAAGAGTGGGAAAGGCTCGCTACAGCAAGAGTCTTTCAAATCTTTCAATTTTGAGAGCAGAGTGTTAACATTCAAAAATCATGAACAAGCAGCAATACGAAAGCATAAAGTAGCAGTGGACAGAAGATTGCCCTGCGCATATCAGTACACCCCAATGACAAAGGCAAAGATTTAACCGACCTGCTTAGCTATTGGTGCCTCAAACCTCACAGTGAGTATCATTTTCCAGTGAAGCAAAACATCCTCTGAATTGGGGTGAAAGAGAGATTTAATGTGCCAAAGGAAGGCAACATGGAAATTCAGTTTCCTGCTCTCTGAGGAAGGCGGGTCGACAGCCCAGTGGGTTAATGCACCTACTGCAGCCTCCTACGTGTAGCCTGCAGGCGACACATTCAGTTGCTGGTGAGATGCTGATACAGGTTTGCTTGCTACGCAGGGGCCGGTGGTCACCTCGCAGCGCCTCGAGAAGGTGTCCTGTTTGGGTCCCCGTGCAAATATCTTATCAACCATGACCCGTAGGTTACACTTTTTCCCCTCGTTTTTTTTCCAGTCAGTGGGGGCCAGAGAGACACGCTTTTCTAGGGGCGTTACCAAGGCCAGAGTGCAGAAAACAAAGGCACAGCTTTTAATAGGAATGCAGGTATTGAAGGGGCATTAGCTGTTGGCTGATCGCAGAGGGCAATGCGTACCCATTTTCAAAAGAGAAAAAAAATGATTTAAAAAAAAGAATTGCCCACGAGATTCCAGACATTGGATTAGAACTCAGGTCTCCAGCATTCCCGGACCAAGCACTTACCACTTGAGCCACTGGTGCTGTGCTTCTGAAAGCAGCTTTTGAGCGGATATATCTTTATTCTGCATGCCCCTGTATTGCATTGTGAAACATGTTCACTGGAGAAAATGAGCATAGAACATCTGTCCCCCCCTAACTCCACCAAATACCAGCTAACTGCAGTGGTCTAGAGGTTAAGTGCTTGTGTTACAGCGCTGGGGGCCTGGGTTCGAGTCCTGCTTTCGGCACATAAACGTAATAGTTGGGTAAGGTGGAAGAAAGTGAGAGGTGGGACTGCGGAAGCGAGGGAGTGCAGGCTAAAGGAGGAGGTGGGGTAGGCTAAAGGAGCAGGTAGGGCAGATGCATGGGTCCCTGTGGAGAGGAGGCGGGGCTGGCTGAGTCGGGGTAGGACTAGAAGGGCATGGTGTAGGTTCCCTGGTAAAGGGGAGGGAGGGAGGGAGGAAGAAAGCATAGAGGAGGGACTCAGGAGGCCGGAAGTGCAGGGTACAAAGGAGCAGGCAGGTTCTGCTAAATGGTAGGGCCGCATGAGAAAAGAAAATGTCCATCCATTCCACCCTCCAATGGGCACCCTTTTGCACCTCCTCCATGGCCCCTTCCCGACCTTAGGACCCTCCTTTACACAGCCCCTCTCCATTCAGGGCCCTCTTACACCGCCCTCGGAGCCCACTTTATCCTCCATTCCCCTCTCGACCTACCAGCCCCTCCTCTTCTCCACAAGGACCCTTTCATCCAGCCCTACCTCGGCCTTTAGCCTGCCCCACCTCCTCCTTTTTTTACCCTGCACTCCCTCTCCCCCCACCTCCACAGTCCCACCGCTCTGCTTTCTTCCACCCTCGCTTTACCAGGGAACTCATTACATAACCGCTGAACATTTTGGAAGGAGTGTGGGTACCCACAACTGATTACCCAACTATTCTGTTTATGTGCCGAAAGCAGGACTTGAACCCAGGCCCCCCAGCGCTGTAACACAAGCACTTAACCTCTAGGCCACTGCAGTTAGCTGGTATTTGGGGGAGCGGGGGGCCAGATGTCCTATCCTCGTTGGCTCCAGTGAACATGTTTCACAATGCAAATGGGTATGCTCACAGGGGCATGCAGGAGAAAGATATATATGCCCAAAAGCTGCTCTCAGAAGCACAGCCACCAGTGGCTCAAGTGGTAAGTGCTTGGTCTTGGAATGCTGGAGGCCTGAGTTCTAATCCAATGTCTGGAATCTCCTGAGCCTTTGAAAAAAAAAAAAAACAACTTTTTTACATTGAAAATGGATATGCATTGCCCTGCACGATCTGCCAACAGCCAATGCCCTTTCAATACCTGCATTCCCACTAACAGTTGTGCCTTTGTTTTCTGCACTCTGGTCTTGGTAATGCCCACACAAAAGCTTGTCTCTCTGGCCCCAATTGACTGGAAACAAAACGAGGGTAAAAGGTGTAATCTACGGTTCATGGTTGATACAATAATTGCCCTGGGACTCAAACAGGACACCTTCTCGAGGTGCTGCGAGGTGACCACCGGCTCCTGCATAGCAAGCAAACCTGTATCAGCATCTCACTGAATGTGTCACCTGCAGGCTACACATAGGAGGCTGCAGTAGGTGCATGAACCCATTGGGCTGTCGACCCTCCTTCCTCTGAGAGCAGGAAACTGAATTTCCATGTTGCCTTCCTTTGGCACATTAGATCTATCTTTCAACCCCATTCCGAGGATGTTTTGCTTCACTGGAAGATGATACTCATTGTGAGTTGTGAGGCACTAATAGCTAAGCAGGTCAGTTAAATCTTTGCCTTTGTCATTGGGGTGTACTGATATGCGCAGGGCAGTCTTCTGCCCTCTGGTACTCTATGCTTTCCTATTGCTGCTTGTTCATGATTCATAAATGTAAACACTCTGCTCTCAAAAGTGAAAGGTTTGCAAGACTCTTGATGTAACGAGCCTTTCCCACTCTTTGCCCTGGGGGTGAGAGGGCTGCTTTCTGCCTTTAACACCCTCAATTCTGGAGCGGCTGGCTCCAGCACTGAGAATAAGGGCCTAATCCTGGGGAGAAACGGGCAGAGCTCTGCGCCCTGCGTCCTCCACGCGTCCCTAACGCTCCCAAACGCGACCACAGCCCTTACGGGCACAGCCCTATGTCCGGTGCAGCCTCTATGGTGCAGCCACCCAGGTAGCTTAGGGTTAGCATATATGCTCTT